>NC_056729.1:939331575-939449075 GCF_019279795.1 Protopterus annectens
ATTTAGTGTGACTTCAAATCTCAGTGATATGCCAGGAAAACCTTAAATGTTATGAAGAATAGGCCAAAAATATGAGGCAAAAATCTGGACAGTCTGGCAAAATCTGGACAGTTGAAAGGTATGAATGGATGGGAGAACAAAATGTACATACATACAGCAACTGCAAGTGCAAGTTGGACAGGATGCTACTTAGGACTGTTTGGAATGCTACATGATTTACGTACAATAACTACATGACCAGAGAAAGGAAAATCATAGTTTTGGGAGCTGTGGCAGATACATGTTATTTACACTTTTTAACACACCCCTTTTCAGAGTAGGAATCTCATTCCCACGGCAATATTCATAATGTATCTGTGTGCTTCCTAGACACAGACTCACTTGATTCACACACTTGGCACATGACTAACCTATGCAAATTATTGCAAGGGGACTTTCACAGGATCATCTGGTTAGTACATTTACACACATGCTACATATACAGGTCTATACATACATCCACCATAAAAGGAGATCACATATAATATGCTATTTGCTGTACCTTGCATGAAATGCCAGATATGCTCTAGAGTTCTAGTTGATGACCCTCATGCATAACGCAAAGACCATGAAGAAACAGTCTATAACACAACCCATGTAGAAACATGCATTTAGACTACTGAAGGGATGCTTCTGATGCCATGACTCTTTCAATGGGGCACTGCAATGCAATACAGTTATTTGCAGCAAGATATTTGTAGTGTGTGCTTTGCTATGCAACATGGCATTGTGCAAACAACTGAAGCAGCAGGACAGCATCATGACAGAGCCTTCAGTAAAGCATCAGCAGAAGGGCGGGGCTGAGAGAAAGAGAGAGAGTGGAGTAACCTCCCACAGCCAAGTTAGAGGCAGGCATAATACTTTAGAGCACTGGCAAGGAGGCAGTGTCTGGTCCACATCTATTGCCTATGAGATAGACAATGCAAAATAAAATGATGAATGTGGCAGGGAAGTGCATAGACTGCCCATGCTGTACGTCAAATCACCATACCCACTCAGGTTAACTTAGGAGGTGGATAGCTAACATTCATCACCATTTGTAGAAGTGGGGGTGGAGTCACAGTGATAGGTGACTGCAACACTAATATATGGAGTAGGGTCATATGTGTTGAACATGGTTACAACATACTCTGGAAGGTTGTAAGAATAACAAATAGCATCCTACAGTGGTGGGACTGAACTGTCAAAATATGATCATTGGAGGTGTCCATAGTATTGGATTGTGGCGTTGGGGCTTGATTTGGTCAATGGCAGGGAAGGCGAAGAAAGTACAGTTTAGTACACTTACTATAAATGTAGGTGTTCGAGTGTATTCACTGTTGCAGTCATTACATTTGGGTAATCTGCTGGCAGGTTGCCCTCAGTCAGCCTGAATAACAAAGTCTTGGGTCCTGCGTCGGTTGCTGTCTCCTCTTCCATGACGTCAGGTCGTCAGGGGTATAAAACATGCAGCCGATGCCATTTTATTTAGTTTTTCTTGACCCAGATGTCAGGTGCCCCCCAAATGGGGAGCAAAAAAAAAAAAAAAAATATATATATATATATATATATATATATATATATATATATATATAAACAGTAAATATATAATTGCACTTTTAGAAACATAAACTTTACCTTCAACTAAAAGCAAATACACCACAAAGGATTTTGAGTATAGTGAAGGAAAGAAAAGGTATAGAATGGGAGATGGTGGGTGGGCAACCCGGACTGCAACAGTGAATACACTCGAACATCTACATTTATGGTAAGTGTACACATTTATGGTAAGTGTATGTTCTTCATGTTTCACTGTTGCAGTCATTACATTTGGGTAGAATCCCAAAGCTATGGTTGAGAGGATGGAGCTAAACAGCATTAGGAGCGGCTATAAGGCCCTGCAGGACTGCAGTGGCAAAACCTGCCCTGGATTTGGAGAAGAGAGGCAAATGATAATGCTTTGTGAAGGTATGAACAGAGCTCCAAGTAGCAGCTTCTAGAATGTCTTTGGTTGGAACCCCTCTGAGAAAAGCTGCTGAAGTAGAGGCAGCCCTGGTGGAATGTGATCTGATCCCCTTGGGCACCGGTTTACCATGGTGCAAATAGCAGAAACAAATGCAGTGGCTTATCCATTTAGAAATAGTCTGCTTTGATATAGCCTTCCCGTCTGACCCTGCAGCAAATGCTACCAGTAGTTGCTCAGACTTTCTTAGAGATTTGGTCCTATTTAAGTAGAATCTTAGTTGTCTGTGTACATCCAATGAATGCAGACTCCCACTTGTTCTGAGGATTTGGGTAAAATGTTGGCAGGTGAATGGTCTGGTTAAGAGCCACACTGGATACCACCTTAGGCATAAAAGAAGGATTGGTCCTGAGGGACACCCTGTCCAGGTAAAATATAATAAAAGGCTCCAATGTCATGAGAGCCTGTAGTTCTGAAACCCTTCTTGCTGAAGTGACTGCCGAAAGAAAAGTTGTTTTCCAAGATAGAACTTTTATATCCGCAGTAGCTGCTGGTTCAAAAGGAGGCAGGGTGAGTTTTTCCAACACAAAATTGAGGTCTCATGCAGGAGTTGGTGCTCTTTTGGGTGGCCTTAAATTTTTGGCCCCTCTAAGATACTGTTTAATCAGTGGATGACAAAAATAGGGAAGGCTCTGTGTTGTAATGAGCCGAGATGGCAGAGGCATGGATTTTTACTGAAGAAAAAGATAGGCCCTTGTCAAGCATCTCAGTCAAATATTGTAAAATCTGAGGAATATTGGGCTTTGCTGTGTCTATTCCTTGTGCTTGGTTCCAAGCACAGAATCTCTTCCATTTATCAGCATAAAATTTTCTAGTACTAGGCCTTCTGGCTTCCAAAATGACATCCATCACAGATTTACTGAGAGGTGTTGTTTGAATAATTAGTTGATTAGCCATGCTGCAAGATTCAGAGTTTGGAGCTGAGTGTGCAGAATTTGACAGTTCTGCTGAGACAGTAAATGAGGCAGTTGAGGCAAGTACCATGGAGGAAGGTGAGACATATTCCTTAGAAGCGGGTACCAGTGCTGGCAAGGCCAGTCCGGAGCAATTAGGATCATTTTTGTTTTTTCCTGTCTGACTTTTAGTAAGACCTTGGAGAGTAGAGGCAGAGGGGGAAAGGCATAGACTGATAGGTTTTTCCAGCTGAAGGATACAGCATCCACTATTAATATTAAATGTTTTTTGAAACACAGGAAGTTACAAGTCTATAAAAGGGAAGGAATAGTTTCCTCCTTTTTTAATTGAAAAATTAACAATTGTATTTTATAATTGGTTATTTGATTTGTTAATTAATTGTTTAATTTTGATTGTATTTAAATCTGTTTTGCGACGTTTTTTATTTATTCTGATGAAGTCCTTGGACGAAAGCGGTGAATTAAATTTTATTACGCTAATTCTACATTTGCCTCTTATTGCTGCATCTGTTGTGGTTTCTTCTGATTCATTTGTTTATTTGGCTTTTTGGTGGATTATTGGTGTTCCTGTGCCTGATCCATGGCCGAGGCAGAGGAGGACTCTTTACTGAACATGACCTTGCATCCTACACCAAGTTCCAATGGATGCAGTATTAACAGCTTGCTGGTAACAACTCTTGTTGATATCCAAAATTCTTTAAAGTTTTTAATAGCAAAAGCAACTGAAAAGGAACGTTTGGTTAACGTCTCTAGTCCGGTTGAACATTTTCAAGAAATGGAGACTGTCATTGAACTGAATAATGTTCCCGTTCACGGCAAAGACGTAAATACCAACAAACCCGTCTTTCCTTGCCGACGTGATTTACCAAATTACAAAAACGCTGAGCACTTTCTTAAGCCTGTTGACAATCCATTCTGCAATTTCGATAAGCCATGTCAAGGTTTTGGCAGTGAGGAATTTAACCGCAAACGCGACAGTCTGTTGAAATTACTGAAAAGGTACAGGTCTTTAGAACTCAAGAATTGTTATTTTTTAAAATGCATTGACCTAAAAATTGTGCCTAAGGGACTTAGGTTTTTCAAGTGCCCCAACGGTGTTTCCGTTGGGCAGCCTATATTTGATAACCTAGTTTGTTTTTTTAATGATGCTGGACTAAGGTTTCTGAAGCTACTAATAGACAACAATGTAGCTAAAATGGGTCTTTTAAAGAACGATATCAGTGTGCATGAATCCTTTTTTAAACGGAAAATGTCTGACAATTCTTTTGACCATTTTTTTCAACAATTGGTCAATGAGGTTGAGCAGTACTCGACAGATATTATCAATAGGAAACAATCGAAATTAATGAGGGACATTTCATCCTATGAAAGTAAAACAGCTTTTAATGATTTTGTTGGGTTTAATAGGAGGAATTACAACCAGGCGCCGCCATACAAAAGTTCAGGCAAGCATGTTTATGATACTGGTATTTCTGCTGGCACTACTGACAAAGATTTGTACTCTCATTTTGATGAGATTACCTCAAACGTGACGCCACCTATTAACACCAATCATACAACAACTGTTGAGACCGTTGTTATTGACGGTGAATCTGTTGACACAGGTATCAGCGACAAGAAAATTTAAAGTTCTGTTAGGTGTGACAGTGATAATTCAGTTAGAACCAAAACCAGTGCTGGTTCTAACGTAAATTCTTCTTTTTTTCCAAAGAGGAATTACTCTTCAAAAACAAACATTCTGACAAGGAGTCGCACCTTCCTGGGGTCCAACTCATCGGGAGAAGAGACTTAAATAATGATGTTGGACATTTTAGTATCATTAATTTAAGTGGACATGTTTTTTCTGACTGTGAACTGAGGGTATTGCGCTTTGGGTTAAATTTTGTTCCCACTAGTAGAGCTAACTATAGTAAAACAATAGTTGACATTAAGAAGTATACCCGAAAGTTGAATCTGGGATATTTGATGCATGATGTCTCTGTAGCTAATAAAGCTTTAATAAAACCTTCTCACTACACTCCTCAGTTACCATTAAGGTGTTCGAGGAGTTATGCATTCGAGATGTCACTGACTTGTTAGAACATAAGCGGAAAATTATTAACAATTTAAGAAGTGAAGAGAAGAGGGCACTAAACAATTTAAAAGCATTAAATAGTGAATTCAGGTATATGAAAAGTGATAAAGGTGGCAACATTGTGATAATGAAACAACATACTTATACCACCAAAATGTTAGAAATTTTAAACAATTGTGATGAGTATGAAGTTATTTCTTTTTTTGACATTCAACGAAAACAGCATTTAATTCATTCACTTCTTTATGATGCCCTGATGACAGGTGACATCACCTTAGAAGTTTATGACTTTTGTGTGGTTGAAAATCCTAGAATAGGTTTCATTTTTGGCATACCCAAGACCCATAAATGTTTGGACAATCCCCCTCTTAGGCCAATAGTGTCATCACCTCATTCCATCACAGAAGGGATTTCTTTAATTATAGATGCTGTTCTTGGACCAATTTTACATCATAATGAATCCTATATAAAAGATTCCTGGGATTTTTTAGTAAAATTTAGTAATTACATCAAGAAAGGTCTTTTTGACCCTGAAAGGCATATAGTTTTCACAATGGATGTTGTATCACTTTATACCTGTATTCCCCACCAAGAAGGAGTAGAAGCGGTTAGAAGTTTCTTAAGTAATAGTAATTGTGGTTTTACCAATAGTGCCATCGCTACCATTTGCAACTTTTTGGAATTTATTTTACACAATAACTTCTTTTTATTTGGGAAAACCTATTATAGACAGAAGCGGGGTGTAGCTATGGGTTCACCAGCTGCCCCGGCTTATGCCAACATTGTCATGGCTTGGTGGGAGCTTGAACTCCTTCCGTTGCTTACCCAGAAATTTGGGATTAGTTTTTATTGTAGGTTTATAGACGATTTATTTTTTGTTATAGAAGGTAATTCTGATACAGTAAATGCTTTTATGTCTGAAGTCAATTCCTTCTCTAGTTACTTAAAGTTTGTCAAGGGGACCGTAGGTTTAAGGGTTTGTTTTCTGGATATCTGTTTGGAATGGGACCACATTGACAACAGATTCCACAGTAGTATCTTTCGAAAGGAGACCTTTACCAACAGTTACCTACATTCCTCCAGTAACCATCCTAGACATGTTATAAAAAACATTCCCAAAGGTCAATTCATTAGGGCGTGTCGAATGACCTCAAAAGAATCAGTCTTGTTAAGGGAGTTTAATTTTATTATCTCTTTATTTTTGGAACGGGGTTATGACCATACTTTATTGGTGGAGACTAGTGTTAATGTTTTGAACCATCGGAACAAGCTATATTTAGCTTTGCTTGACCATCCTTATAGTTTGGAACATCATGGTAACACTGATAGTATCCAGGTTGCCAATGAAGGGAATTTGAATACAAATTTGGTTTGTTCTCTGGACATGAGTGCCGATTGTCAACAAATTCAAAATTTGGTTAGGAAGAATTGGACGGTCATTATGGGTAATCTAGACTTATCTAAAGTCATAGGCAAACAACCTTTTTTTGTTTGCAGAAATAATTCTAGTTTGAAAAGAATTTTAGAATTTAGTTCTGTTGACAGTAGTAATCTTACCACCAACAAGAAAGGAATGCAGTGTTGTCATCACTGCAACATGTGTAGGTTTATTTCTATAGGACCTTATGTTAACATAGAATCCCATCACAGGATTTTAACAGTCCCTAATGGTGTAAGTTGCGACACCAAAGGTGTTGTTTATATCAGTTTATGCAGCACTTGTCCAGCATTTTATGTTGGGATGACTAGTAGATGTCTGAGGACTCGCATCAGAGAGCATAATTATGGTATCAAAAAGAAAGATGTCACCAACGCTTTATACAAACATTCACTTGTTTGTAGTGGTTTTAAAAAATTCCTATTTTCTATATTAGAAGTTTGTCAAACTGATTTGAGGGGAGGTGATTTTAAAAACTATATACAGCAGAGGGAAACTTTATGGCAGATAAAGTTAAAAGCTGACTGTTTCCCAGGCATTAATGATGCTATTAATATTAAATGTTTTTTGAAACACAGGAAGTTACAAGTCTATAAAAGGGAAGGAATAGTTTCCTCCTTTTTTAATTGAAAAATTAACAATTGTATTTTATAATTGGTTATTTGATTTGTTAATTAATTGTTTAATTTTGATTGTATTTAAATCTGTTTTGCGACGTTTTTTATTTATTCTGATGAAGTCCTTGGACGAAAGCGGTGAATTAAATTTTATTACGCTAATTCTACATTTGCCTCTTATTGCTGCATCTGTTGTGGTTTCTTCTGATTCATTTGTTTATTTGGCTTTTTGGTGAATCTTGTGTAGAATTTGTCCAACTGATAATTTTGGGGAGAGGCAAATAGATCTATGTCTGGGCTCCCCCATTTCTGTGTTAACATGCTGAAGATTTGTGGATCCAGTTTCCATTCGTGCGGATCCATAAGATTTCTGCTTAGGACGTCTGCCAGAGTATTTTGCTTTCCTGGCAGGAACTGAGATTGAAGATGTATTTGGTAAGTCAAAGCTGTGTTCCACAAAGCCATGGCTAGTCTGCAAAGGGGGTAGGAATGCGTACCCCCCTGCTTGTTTATGTACCACATAACTGTGGTGTTGTCCATCTTTATCAGTAGTTGTCCTGGATGAAGTATGTCCTTGAAGGCTGTCAGAGCATTCTGAACAGCTAGCATCTCTTTCTGGTTGATATGCAGATGCATTTGGTTTGGGCTCCATTTGCCCTGAATGCATCTCCTTGCCAGGTGGGCCCCCCAAGCATAGTCTGATGCATCTGTAGTTAGGGTTTGGGTGGCAGGGGGTAAAATGAATGACAGCCCTTTGTTTTGGTGACATGTCACTGCCCACCAAAGAAACTCCTGTTGTAGGCAGGGAATGAGAGGAATCATTGTTTCCAGGTTGTGACAATGTTGACTCCCTCCATTAACTTTTTAGGTACCATTGAAGTTTCCTCATATGCAGTCTCACATATGGAACTAGTAGGATGCAGGATGCCATGAATCCCAAAGCCTGCAGAATTTGTCTTGCAGATAACTGGGTTTTTGTTGCCATTTGTTTTAAGTATGTTGTCAGTTGCCTTTGTCTGTTTGGCGTGAGATAAGCCATCTGGACAGTTGTATTCAAGCTTGCACCCAGGAATGTAATTATTTGTGAGGGTACCAGTTGTGATTTCGTTTCATTTATGGTGTACCCTAGTCATGCTAGAAGCCTTTTTACAAACACCAGATGTTGAAGTGTGTCTTTGTCCTCTGCTTGAATGAGACAATCGTCCAGATAAGGATAAATTTGAATGCTTCTTTGTCTGCAGAATGCAATTACTGGTGCCAGGCACTCTGTAAAGACCCTGGGAGCAGTAGATAAGCCAAAGGGCAGTGCAGAGAATTGGTAATGCAAAAAACCTGCTTTGAAGCGGAGGTATCTTCTGCATGATTCCCTTATTGGGACATGCAGGTATGCCTCTTTTAAGTCTAGAGTTACGAACCAAGCATTCCTGCCTAGCATAGGCAGTAGCTGTTGTAAAGTCAGCATTTTGAATTTTGGAATATCCAGGAATGTGTTCAAAATCAATAAGTTCAGTATTGGACGCCATGAATTGTCTTTTCTGGGTACCAGGAAAAGTCTTGAATAAAAACCTTGTCCTTTTTCCTTTTCTGGTACCGGTTGTAGCCCGCATATCCATGAGGGACATGACTTGTTTCTGGGCCTCTGCCTACTGGTTTTGTGGCAGATATGGCCATCTGTTTGGAACTGGCAAAGTATGGAAATTAAATCTGTACCCTGGGATACTATGTTTAATATCCACTTGTCCTGGGTAATTAACTGCCAATTTTGAGCATGAAGTGCTAGTTTTCCCCTCAAGCGGGCTGCCAAAAGATAAGTGCTTGGTGATGGTAGAGGAAAGTCATTGAGACTGCTTACTGTAGGATTGTGCTTTGTTTCCTCCAGATTTGGAGGTGGAGGCACCTCATTGCTTTGACCTGTAAGAACCCTGTGATTGGTATCTGGAGCCTTTTGAGTGCCTGGATTTGCCCTGAGTGGCTCTGTTGGACACAGGAAAGGACCAATTTTTAGCAGGCCAGTGCCTACTGAACCTAGGTGGCTGCACTTGTAAGAAATCTTTTACAGTTTGCATAGATTTAGTTTTGTCTTCCACTTTCTTTAAAACCTCTTCTGCCTTATTACCAAACAGAGTATCATGCTGCAAAGGGGCATCCAACAATTTAGCTTTAACATGATCAGGCAGATTTTGCTCCTTGAGCGAGGCATGCCTTCTAATCACAGATCCTGTAACGGCGGCCCTGCAAGAGGCCTCCAAGGAATCAAAACCACATTGCAAAGTATGCTTTCCAACTTGTTCTGCTGAATACAATAATTCATGTAACTCTTTATTTTTCACACAATCAGAAATCAACATAATTTTCTGTTTCAGTAAGCCCATAACATGCAGTTGATATTTAAGCATATGAAATTGGCAATTTAAAGCCCTGATTGCCAAGGTTGCAGACGTTTAAACCTTCTTACCCCATCTATCCAGCACCCAGTAATCTCTAGCAGAAGGGGTAGGATTCTTGGCTGTAATCCTTTAAAAGTTCATATTCTCCTTTTCAAGCATCGGGGTTGGAAAGTGACATGGTCAACCTTATTTGTGAATTAATGGGTATTGTGTTGGATAATAACTTCCTTTGGTTTGAGGGTGAATATTATCAACAAATAAGAGGTGTCCCTATGGGAGCAGTATGCTCACCTGTATATGCTAATTTAGTACTGTTGGGTTGGGAGAATACACATGTTATTGGGAGCCCTTTCTGGGGACATATTAAATTACATCTCCGATATTTGGACGATATTTTTATTCTTTGGTCTGGCTTGGAAGAAGAAATTCCACAATTCATACAGTATCTCAATTCCAGTACTGAATTTCTTGAGTTCACATATCAGTATGATAGGAAAGGAATCAACTATTTGGACACATTTATATCTAAGGAAGGGGAAAATTTTAAGTCACAAATATATAGAAAGAAAACTTTTTGTAATGCTTATTTGCATTTCAAAAGCAATCACCCTTTGGGGCAGAAAAAGAGTATCGTAAAAGGACAGGCCATAAGAGTGGCATGTATGACTTCCTGTAAAGAAGATTTGGCTAAGGAGTTTACCACCATTTCCAATATGGTTCAGGAGTGGGGATATCCACTGGACTTGTTGAGTCAGATTCTCCAAGAGGTCTATGACAATTGGGGGAGCAAATATAAACCACTTCTGGTGGCCAGTTTAAATTTGGTACCAGAGAATAGTAGCATACATATTAATTATGCACAGAATAATTTTAGTAAGGCTTGTATTTTACAGTATAATGTTAATACATACAGGGTTAGAAAAGCACTGGAAAGAAATTGGAATATATTTAGGACTATTCAGGAGATTTTCTAATATAATAGGGGAAAGACCTAGGTTTGTAAACAAGGTCGGGTTTAACATGAAGCAATTGTTGGAAAAAAGGACAGAAAATACAATGGTGGTCAAACAGGGTATGCAGGCATGCGGCATGTGTGCTTATTGTTCATATATCAATAAACAAAATAGTTTGGTTTTGGATAATAATATTAAGAGTAAAATATTTTTTAAGAAAGGAAATTGTAACACCATGGGAGTGGTGTATTTGGCATTGTGCAAATCAAGTGGACATTTTTATGCAGGAAAAAACGAACACATGTTGAAAAATAGGATATATGAACATTTAAATGACATGAAAAATAAAAAAATCAACAAATGCACTGTATAAGCATGCAGCTACTTGTGCAAATTTTGACAAGTTTATGTTTGGGATTTTGGATATTGTAAAGATTAATCCAAGAGGGGGCGACTGGAAAAATGTACTAAAAAAGAAGGAGAGTGAGTGGCAGCTAAGGTTGGCTGCTATGTTACCACCAGGTTTAAATGACAGTGTGTCAATAGCCCCTATGTTATTGGAAAGAGCCAGTAGGTTATAAAATGTTATAAAATGGAATAACCAAATACAAATAAAAATAAAAATTTTATATATATAATTTTGTAAATGCAATTTTGAAGCATTTATATATACTAGTATAAATAGCAAACAGTTTTGAGTGAATTTCTAATATATATATATATATATATATATATATATATATATATATATATATGTATGTATTTTTACAAGTATACAATATTATGAATATATGTAAAAAGATTTCATCTTATGGTTTTGTGATATTTAAATGTTTAAATATTTAAATGTATGATGGATTTATTTTATGTTTATTATTGTATTTTAAGTTTAGTAGGATTGTGTTTCTTTAACATGATTACAGGGTTTGTGATGTCACTGGTTTTAATTTATATTTAAAGGTGGTTAATTGGTATGTTTGTATTCTGATGAAGGCTCTCATTTGAGATGAAAGCTCTAAATGTACTAATAAATGTGCTTTGTTTTCCTACTTCAGGGTATCGGATGTAATATTTTCCATTTTATTTTGTTTAGTTTTCCTCACCTTATGTGTTTATATCACCCATATGTGTTTTGTGTTTGTCTATTTCCTACCAACACCTGCCCTTCTCCTTCTCTCTTATCCAAAGCCATCCCGTCCATCCTTCCTCATCAAGCCTTCTTTTCTAACACTCACAGAAGGGGAGTATTTCCCAACTATAAGAATGACCCTGCCCCCACACTTTCTGACCTCATGGCTGCTGTTTTTGTGCTTGCCATTACTTGTTTCTTTCCCATTTCTTACTTTCCTACCCAATTCCCTCCCCATTTATTTGATGAACTTGGTGGCCACTTTGCTGTGCACACCTACATTGATGCATCTGTTGGACATTATACTACCCTCCTTGTGTCACATGGGTGTGACATGCCACTCACTCTGTGGTGGTACACCATATGCATGTGTGATCATGATTTGGCACCACCTTAGTGACTTACATTTGGCTTTCATTATGTTGCTGGCCTTATATACTACTGTAGAGTTGCCATGTGCTGTTATCCCATTATCCTTATGACTCACTTACATTATCTTGTCCTTTATTTACCATGCTGGTGCTACTCAGTACTTAATAAATGTCCAACTGTGTGACTCTGTGCATAGTCACCACCTCAACAATTAGTGATGCACATGTATTATTGTTTATAAATCAACCTATGTTGTGCTATTTTATATAATTTTATTCTTCTTCTTGTTTAATTATATCTGAAAGATCTACTTCATTAAGTCTCAAATGAAGAAGAGATCTTTGTGCCCAACATAGGTTCATAGGTAGGTACTAGGCTATTGGCCCTAGGGCCTATATAAGCCTAGCCAAACAGTACCCTGGCTTTCGCCACCCAAGAAAGCCAGGGTACCAGTGCAACTGGTTCATACCTGAAAAGGTTCTGCAAAAGGACTAGTTTACTTACTCAATTAATAAATAAAGCAAAATTAAAAAATGCCAGCAAACAACTTGATGCTCACTACTTTTCTGTGATTGCTATTACAGAAGGGGAAGAAGTAACTCTCAATATACAATGACTACAATAAATATTAATGTTTTATCAGCTAAAAGATGCATGTGTGCTCCAGCATTATGAAAGTGTTCTGTGAATGTAACATACTTTTTATTAGGAATACACTGAACACACTGAATAACTCAGATCATCTCAAAAATTCAGCAACCCTGTTCACGTTTTCAAATATGCTGCCAAACACTTTATAATTCAGAGCTCCTTGGGTGTTCTACATGTAAGCATTAGGCTAGTGCAGAAGAGCATCAGGAGCAGCAAAAATGAACCAATCAGCTTACAGCAATTCAAAGGGGGAATAGTGGGTTTCATTTTTGTAGTACTAAAACAGGAATGCAAGCAAAAGTTGAGCATATGTGCCAAAGGGCCACCACAGCCATAGAAGTACTGTTAGACAAGCTCATGGACATATTTTTTAATGAAATCTCAGTGGGGTGCTTCAGAAAAAGGTCCAGAGTGGGGTTTATGAACAGTGCAACAATGATACTATTTGTCTTTTAGTTAGATTTATATGAAATGGAGGGTGAACAGTTTGACAAATGGTTTATAATGCTGCAGACCTTTACAAGGTTCAGCCTACAGTAATATCCAGAGGTATGAACATCTTGAACATCCCTAGTTTTTATTTATAACAATTTCAAAAAGTAAAATGCACATCAAATCTGGCACCTTATATCTGCTTTTCTTATCTGCTTTTCTTATCCATCTTGTAAAGATACTGAGCATATACACTTCTTTCTAGAGAGTTAGCCGCATGAACACAAAGCTTGACCTCCTGACGACTGATAACTTGTTGGACTAATCTGGATTATGCATCCTCTACAGAATAAATCATGCCCATATATTACTCCTTATGTACTTATTGTGCCATGGAACAAGTAGTGTTTTCCATTATGTAGTCAGTGTGAATGATGCAGATCCAAAAGAGTTCCAGACCAGTAACCACAGCTTGCTGTGGTTACTGCATGATGCAGATATTTTATAATATTCTTAGCACAAAAAGTTTTACAATGCTTTGGAAAATATCAGAACATGAAAAACATTTATTAAGACTTTATTCGCTCACAATGAGTGGTTTAATGTAACTGTTTGAGTGGTAATTATGCTTTGTGTTCATTTAAACCAGGTAGCTATATAATTTCTTCTTCTAGTTTAGATTTACGGTGCTGAAGGATGGTTCATAACCTTCAGAGGCTCTATGTGGCTATCTTAACTCCTTCCCTCAGCTAAATTTGACCGACTCTGACTTCTGCTGGAAAGTTGTGGAACACTTATGTAACCAAAACAGGGAGTGGAACTTTGGAGGTACCACATAATGGCAAAGCTCAGCAGATAATGACAGACTAGGTTTGAGCTTTTTAATGTTATGTTGGAGGAAGCCACTGATGGCAAAGTTGCAAATGTAACAAAAGGCAGCAGGATTGTGGAATAGCTGACAACAAGATGCTTTCAGGTCCACTGAAAAGCTCAGGCACCTGATTTACCCCAGTAATACATAATAATAAATGGCAAATCTTCATTAGCACTTGGAGTGACCACTTTTTTTTTTAAGTTCTGTACAGTTTAGCCCTTCAGAACCATTAATATAGCTGGGTTTGCATCTACACTCAAGTGATTTTTCCAGCTGCATCCACATGTGGTTTTAGTTGGAAAGAAACAGAAGAAGGGTAATTATAAGATGTGTTTGTTGTCAATAACATATCGTAGAGCTGAAGCTTTCTTGTGTGTTTAATGAAAAAGACTTCAGAGTTTATTTATTTCAATGAAGTGTCCATTTTAAGGCACAACCATTAACTTTAAATAAGAATCAGAGACATACAATGAAAAGGGGAATAACTGCGTTTAACAGAGTTTTTTGCTTTGGAAGCTTCCCTTATTGCATGGTTCTAGACTCATTATCTGTGGACTGCAGTTAGATAACATAGGAATATCATATTACCTGTTGAGATGGCACTGAGAGGGGCTGAATCACTGCAGTTGTCACCCCAGCCTTTGGAAAGGGGGACCCTATTGTGAGAGAAACAGAGGTAGTTTTCTTCTGGGCCCTGAAACAGAAAAACAAACTGTTAACAGGCTGATAGTGGAAACATCTGCTAAGCACCACTGCACATACTATGTACTGTTTACATTAAAGTTGCACAATTTCTCACAAGTCCACAGGAAAATTGCCTGTAAATTACACATTTCTCTAAAATTATTCCTCATTTATGGTGCTCATACAAGCATACATTATACACAGGGGGCTTTAATTTTCCATTTTTTCTGGAAAATATTTAAATTTGGAAATGTTAAAAAACTATGAGATTCTTATGGAATCTGGCATTTTAGCCAGAGCACTTCACTCATTCATGATGATTTTTATATTTTATTACATTTATTACAAAATATACTGTCAGTTGGCTTTACTAAATGTTCTATAATTAAAATATATTTTAATCTTGAATAATTACATGTTGTTGTGTCTTTCGGCTTTTCCTGGTTAGGGGTCGCCACAGCGGAACTCCGGTCCTCTAATGATTGGTAGTTGATTTTTACGTGCCGAGTTACTAGCCCTGATGCACAAACCTTCAACGAAGGTATGCCCATTCATGCATGTCTCCACGCAGAAGACGCTCTAGCTGAGAATCGAACCAGACAGCGTCTTACTGTGAGGCGACAACGCTACTGCAGCACCACCACCGCAGTATAATTACATGTATACATCTTAAATAAATAACATACATTTACACATGGTTTCTATTCAGTTTTTGAATTTGTGCTCCATCAATAGGTGTTTCTGCTGCCTTAGACACTTGAATATATATGTGCTGAAGTGCAAGACTTATTGAAAGGTGCAGCATCGAATCTCGCTTTTATTGAGGAGATGTATGTGTGAGTGATAAGTGGGGATAAGAGTATGTGTATAAGTACTTATGGCTTAGGGTTCAAGTGAGGGCTAGGAAATGTAAATGATTTGTGTTGTGTGTGTCTGTTTAGTGGTTACTGTTAGGAAAGCTGTTTTTAGTAATGTAATATGTAGGGTTGGGGTTAAGGGTAATGTTAAAGTTAGGGCTAGCATATATGAGTAAGGTGGTGGAGGGTGGGCAAAGCAAAGCCCCCCTGCCCATCCTTACACTCAACACACTACATTCCTAAAATCACTTTTTGTAATAGTAGTACAATGCAAAGTGTGTTTGTATTTTTTTTTTCACCAATTGAAAAAAAGAAAGAGTTTTCTTTCCTTTTTTGGTCAGTATTTTGTTGGCCTTTTTGTTTCTGACAACTGTATTATTGATATGCAGGCACTGCTATAATGTGTTTCAATGTTTCTGAGCATTGACATTTCATACAATCACACATATATATATTCTAAAACTATAATGACAGCAAAGTAATGGTGAAAACTTTCACTTAAAAATCACATTTTATGAAAACCTGTAGATCAGTGTCCCTGATAATACACAATTTTTGTGATCAAGAAACAAAGGGAAAATAATCAATATATGTATGTATGTATGCATGTATGTATGTATGTATGCATGCATGTATGTATGTATGTATGTATGCATGCATGTATGTATGTATGTATGTATGCATGTATGCATGCATGTATGTATGTATGCATGTATGCATGTATGTATGTATGAATGCATGTATGTATGTATGTATGTATGTACGTACGCGTATATATATATATATATATATATATATATATATATATATATATATATAAAGAATAAACAAAAATGTATCTGTTTAATTCTAGTCTTCTCAAAAAAATGGAGAAAATATCATACAGTACCAGTGAATTGCAGGTTTTAATTATTATTATTTTATTTTATTTGCATTTGTTGACCATGAGAGTCCACTGGGCTGAAATGAGCCCATTTTTAGTGGAGGCCTGGGGAGAAAAGCTCCATAAACAATATACAATAGAATAGAAATTTGTTGAACAAGTATTTACAAAGAGTGGCAAGCACCATAACATTTGTTAAACACATACATGCAAGGGTTAGTCTGCTGAACAACTATTTTCAAAGAGCAGCAACCTTCTTAAACATGTAGTGGGTAATCCTTGATCTTGGCAGGTATCCAGTATAACAAGAGATGTTCTGAAGGGACAAAAAGCTATACAATTATTTAGTTATTTAATAACTATTAGACAGATAGATTGTGTGATTAACCTATACAGTATTCTTGGATCAAGTGGGGAAGACCTGCAGAAATTATTGTTATACAATATAGAGCAGAAGGATATAGAAGGTGCATTTCAGGGGTGGAGCATAAGATGGGAGAATAATGATGAATATAGGTATAGTAGGGGTACATCAGGAAAATCAGGTTATGGAGGATTTGGAAAAGGTGCACGGGCAGAGCCAACGAGATGACAGATATTGATGTAAAGACTTTTTGAATAAGGGGGCACCACTTGTGGTCCTGGAGAGGAAGTGGAAGAGCATTCCAGAGTTTGGCTATGGTAAAAGAGTAGAGGTGCTGACCTGCAGGGAGTTGGGGTTTGTATACTTGGATTAGAGATTGATTTTCAGATCTAAGATACCTGTTTGGCTGATAAGGTGTCAAAAGGGAGGCAAGGGCTGGACATTCGAGGGGTTTATAAATAATTTTATGTGCAGTAGACAGTTGTATGTACGTGAGATGTTCTGGGAGTTCAAGCCAGTTCAGGGATCGTAATGAACAACAGTGATGGAAAGTACATTTTGCACTAGTCACAAACTTAGTGATTTTGTTGTAGCAGGTGTCTAACTTGGTTTTTATGCAGGACTGGATATTTGTAAGAATGGGGGCCCATAGAGGAGTGTGGGGAGGAAAATGTAAGAGCAAGTGTTTTTCTAGTGAAGTAGTTTAAAAAGGGTTTGTGCCTGTAAAGGGTGCCGAGTTTTTGGTGTTTTTTTTAATGCTGTTGTGAATGTATAGGTCGAATGTTAAATTATCATCAATAGTGACACCAAGTAGCTTGGTGTGTGGGACTACCTCTACGGCTGTTTTGTTAGAAGAACAGATGATAAATTCTGATTTATTAAGAGTGGTGTTTTTTGGGTGTAAAGAGCAGCAGTTTGGTTTTATTGGGGTTTAGGGCAAGGTGATTATTGGTCATCCAGATTTCAGTAGTGGAGAAAGCATTTTGGGTCATGGACATAAGTTATGTTTCTGACATGCTGGAGCAGATAATTGTGGAATCATCTGCATATTGTACTAAAGATGCATATTTGAGAGCAGAGTGAAAGTCAGTGATGAAGACACTAAAGAGAAGAGATCCTAGGATGGACCCCTGTGGAACTCCTGTGGAGGTAGTGAGAAAAGGTGAGATGGAGTGGAACCATTTAGTGGATTGCTGTCTGTTAGTAGTGTTCAGAAGGATAGAAGAGCAGTTTTGATACTGTGTCCAGGCCAAAAGCCATGTTATGTGGTGGAAAGGAGTTGATTTTGCAGCAGATAGTTCATTAGTTGGGTTTGAATACATTTTTCCATTATTTTAGAGATGGGAGATAAAATAGCTATGGGGCAAAAGTTAGAGATGTCTGTACTGTTGCCACCTTTGTGTAGGGAAATGATGTAGGCTTTTTTACAGATGGCGGGTATGTAAGATTCATGGCAGATCTGTTTATGAGAATACTGATGGGGTAGCTAATTGATCCGGCTGAAAGTTGTATTCTGGGGAAGATTATCTGGGGCAGTACCACCAGGTTTAAGTTTTAGCAGGAGCTTGGTTATAGTGGAGGTAGTAAGAGGAGAGAAAGAAAATGGATGCGGTGAAGAGTTTCTTGGGATATGCTCAGTTGGTATTGGGTTATGCTTGTGGCAACTTTGAAGAAAGGTGGCAGCTATTTTGGATATAGTTTCTATAAAATAAGAGTTGAAAAGTGAGGCTATCGCTACCGGAGATTTGTAAGGGTTTGGGCAAAGATTACTCTTGGTTCCAGGATTTAGGAGTGTAGAGACTGAGTTCCAGAATTTTTTTGGGTTGTGGTTACAGTCACTTTGGAGACAGATGTAGTATTGTTTTTTTATCTTTAATGACTAGACGTTTTACTTGATTATGTAGCTGTTTGAATAGCTGGAGTTCTATGGGATTTTTACTTTTCTGCCATTTTTTCCATGTTCTATCGCTGGACATCATAAGTTTTTTGGTATCCCTAGATAGCCAGATTGCATCATGATTAGTTTTTATTCTCTTGTTTCGCAGAGGGGCCATTCTATTGAGTATGCTTAGGAATGTTGAATTGAAGAATTCAACAGCTTTGTCAAGGGGTAAAGATTTTAGAATGTCCCAGTTAATTTTATTCAGAGTTTCATTAAACGTTATTGGATCAATATTAGTTAGAGTTCTGGTGGGCCTGAATTGATGCTGGTGTGGGGTCACGGAGGTATTGCATGTTATATATGCAGGGCAGTGGTCACTGATATCGCAGGGCAGAGTAACTGCAATAGAGATTTTTTTAGGGTTAGATACTAAAATCCAGTCAAGAATGGAGCCATTGTTGCTGTTTTTCTTAGGCTGGGTTACACTTGTAATAAGTTGGGTGAAGTTATAGAGATTGAAGGATGTATTTGGAGAGGGGTATGATCTAGCCAGTTTATGTTGATGTTGCCTAGAATTATTGTTTCATTGTAGATATTATTGGAGTCCAGGCTAAATTTTTTTCTAATATAGGAATATTATTACCTGGTGGGATGTACATGACTATCAGGCAAAGGCTTCGGAAGTTCTTGATTTTTAAATGTGCTATGATGTGTTCTGCTACAGAGACTTGAGGAAAAGAGTTTGAGTAGGGGATGATAGAGAAGGATTTGGGGTAGAGGAGTGCAACTCCCCCCCCCCCTTTTTGTGAGGTCTATCTGATCTTAAACAAGAGAAACCTGGAGGGAGGATTTCAGAGTTTTTAATGTATAGCTTTAGCCATGTCTTGGTTACTGCAGTTATATCAGGTTTTGAATGGGATATCCAGGCATGGAATTCTGGGATCTTGTTTCTAATACTTTGTAGGTTAATGGTGTTGACGTTTAGGGATTTGTGGGGTTTAAGGGAGTGGGAGGCAGGTAGGGTAGGTCCAGGGTTGGGTGGATATCCTCACATTGTGATAAAAGTGTTGATACTATCTGAATGTTGTGTGTATAGCAATTTGCATTTAGAGATATACTGTATAGTGAGGAAAGTTGTATGTAGGATGTTCTGTGTCTGTGAGATGATTGTGAGTTTGCAAAGTAGCAATGTATTTGTTGAGTAGAGACTATGAGATATTTTGGAGTAGTGTTTGTGAGTAGGGGATTGGATAGAAGTGATGGAATTAATTGTGAAATATGTTTGAGTTAGGTGAAGTGGTGTAAGGTATAGAAGGAGGAAAAGAGATAGGGAAAGGAGAGGAGTGTTGTAATGACAGTCAATAGTGACATTATGAATGTGAGATAACTGCAGAGATATTAGAAAAGGCAATGGAATGGAGAGAAGAATGCTATTGGGAGAGGTAAGACTAGTTAGTATAGGAATTTCAGTAACATGGTTGATTGGGGAGAAGGTTAATTGAATATGTTGACTTAGATGGGCTGGGTTTTCTGGGTGTAGCTTGTGTTAATTGGCAGGTGGATTATGTGTGGGGTACAGTTAACTATAAATGTAATTGATATGGGGGTGTGTGGGAATGGGGGTGGGGTAGGGGAGTGGAGTGAGCTCAAGCAGAGCAAGGGCAAAAGTAGTGGGCTGGCCTGGAGCACTTTTATAGTACGGCAAGATGTCAACAAGAAAAACAGTCAGTAAGGTAAGTTGTGAATGAGATTGCAGCTCAAAATGATAGATAAGAGAGAAGGGAGAAATTTAGCTTAGCAGGGGACAGGTAGAAGGGCAGATGGAATAAATAGTAGAAGCCTGACAGAGAAACCTTTGTGGGCTAAGAGGACATATGGAGGGGTGTACAGGTAGGTGAAGGTAGAGATGGTACACATACAGGTAGGAGAATGATAATGTCAGGGAAGGTACCTGAACTGTGCTATATGCCAGTGAAAATAGAGGGGGTATAGACTAGAGGAAACAGAAGACAGAAGGGGTGATGCATGGGGGGAAAACTGGAGTGTGAGACCAAGATACAGAGACAAATTATACTTTATGGTAAACTAGTACACATGCATTCACTGTTAGAGGACAGGCAGAAGGCCAGAGGATCCAATCTTCCAACCATGACAATGTTGTCAGTCTTTGGTGGTTAATATTGTGGACCTTTAATATTTCCAGTAAGTGTGTGGGTACTTATGAAGAGTGCTACATATGATGAATAGAACAAAAGGGGAGAACTAGGCTACACTGCAGAATGGCTCTGAGTAATGCTGCATCCTAACTGTCTAACATGCATGTCTAAAAGCAATGTAATAGATAAGCAAAGGTGCACAGAATAAGTTCATAGAAAAAGTACGACTGACTGTTCCAGTCTGTTAACAAGACACCTAGTTAGTATGGTTCTACAGAAAGCAGCATGTCTTCAGTAAAAGTTGCAGCTAGGGTGGGAAGAAGGAAGTTGTTTCCCTGGACAAAAGATAGTAGCAGGCCATGATCAGCACAGGAAGTGTGATCAGCACTGTAAAAAAGATGCCAAATGATTCCTGCAAGCACTCATTGTATTCATTTAAGCAGCTACTATGTTAGCCAAGTTTGCTTAAATGCCATCCCTTCAGTCAGTGGTGTGATCTGTGTTATGGGGATGTGACTGATGATTGGTCCTTGCAGCTGTAAGGCTGCAAGCAGTTTCTGTAATCATTTAAGCAACCATTATTGAGATCATGTCTGCTTAAGTGATTTCAAGGACTGTAGTTTAGACTCCAATCTGGGCATCATCCAGGGTGTTAGATGAGTCTATACTACAGTTCTTTGAGGCACACATCTCTCTCCAGCACATTCTGTTTATGTCACATGTGAAGTTCAGATCCCTGGATCTAGTGTTTATGGTGCTGTTTGTTTTGTGCATGCACAACAATTCCATCAGGGCTGGGTCTGTGGAAGTCCTGTAAGCCAAGCAAAGATCCCTTCTCAGCAGCCTGTAGGAGACTGAATACAGACACAGAGCCTTTAGGTGATCAGTGTAGAACAGGGTATTCATGCTCTCAATATTCCTTTTGAGAAACCTTTGTGGGCATTTCAACTGTTGCAAGTGTCTGCTTAGGTACCTGCCAAAGGGGTTACTGTATTCAATGACAAGTTTGATAAAGGCTGAGTAGAGTGGCACTATAACTTCATTAGACTTGGATGCCACACCCTTTCTTATATGCTGAGTGACATAGAGTCATTTTCTTATTATCTTAGCTTAATGTGTGTCAAAGGCCAGATTGCTGTCTAACTATGTTCCCAGATCCTGTACTACTGGGTTGACTCTTAGGGGTGTTTCATCAATGGAGCAATTAACTTAAATTTACAGTTTTCCAAAGGACATTATAATGCATTTGTTGGCTTGCGTTTTGGCCATGGCTTTTACACCAGACATTTGTTTGAGTTAAACCATCTTGCAAGATGTTGGTGTCTTGGGGGAGTCTATAAGCACTCCAAATTTACAGTCATCTGCAAACTTGGTGAGCCAGAGGTCTTGAACATTAGCCTTGACTTCTATAAATAGATTCCAGACAGGATTGGGCCCAGCATGGAGCCCAGGGTACTCTGCCAGTGACAGGTCTCTTGGTGGAGGTTATCTCACCAATCCTGACTTCTTGGGTCCTGTCTGTGAGGCAGCCAGCAATCCAGTGAATTAAGCATGGATTTATGTCTAGCTCAGAGAGCTTGTTAACAATGCCTGAGTAGGGCATTATATTGAATGCCTTGGCTAGGTCAGGATGCACAGTACGCACTGTTTTACCATTGCCCCTTTTCTTGGTGACCATCTCAAAGAAGTCTATCAAGTTAAGTAGGCATGGCCTTCTCTTACAAAGCCAAATTGGGATGGGTCCAGTGTCTGTAGTTTGCCAATGCCCATGTTTATCATTTTCATGATAATTCATTCCACAACTTTGCTTATTAGGTTTGTTAGACTGATGGATCTGCAGTTCCCTGAGTAGGTTGATGGTCTGCCCTTGTGGAGAGGAATGATGGTTGCAGTCCTAAATTCACCTGGAGCATAGCCTATTTCAAAGCCATAGCTGAAAGCTTCCTCAAGTTGTCCTGATAGGTCGTGCTTTAGACTGTTCAGGAGGTAACCAGGAATGTTGTTGTAACCCATGGAGGTGGTGTTCTTGGCTTTAGTGAGTGCTTCCAGCACCAGGTCCCTACCAATAGCTGGGGGTAATGTGCTTGGGAGGATGTCACTTGGTGGAGCTGGGGGGGTTGGGTGATGAAGTTTGAGCTGAATTTATCAGCTAGTAGATTTACTGCGTCACCCTTAGTAAAGGTGGCACCATTCACCACCAGTTCAACACACCGCTGCATGTTATCTTTAAAATTCCAGACATAGCTGAAGATGGCCTTGTAATTGTCTTTATCCTGTGAGGCTATCCTGATCTCTTTGTTGGCCTTACTGGACTTAATTAGACCTCTTAGTTTCTTGTTTAATTATATAAGAGAGCACTTGTCTTTAAGGGAGTTGCTTTTCCTGATTTTGGCCATGAGTTTTTTCTCTTATTATATACCCTGTTTAGGTGAGAATTCCACCAGTGGGGTTTGCTTTAGTGTTTTTTTTTGGGTTTACTTCTGGTGGGAAAAGTAGCCTCTATGCAGCCATTCACAGATTTCAGACTCTGTGAATATATTTGCATAGAGAGCTGTGGTGTAGGGGTTTGGTGGGGAGGTGAATTTTGACAAACTGTCACTTAATAGGATGGAGTTTTCCTTAGAACAATTCCTAACTGTTTTTAGTTTAGCTGGGATTTCCAGGCTGATTTTTACTGCAAAGGAGATAGCTTTGTGATCCAACCTCACTAGTTAGGATGTGACACAGGGAGCTGGGGGAGTGGTGGGAGTGCTATGCTCTCCCATGTTGTTGAGTATCAGATCCAGTATGTTTGATCCTCTGATTTGAGTCTGCCCTATCTGTTCCAGGGTGACTGTGTTAATAAAGTCTAGGAAGCATTGTGCCTATGAGTTTTAGGTAGTGTAAGTTTCCAGAATGTAGAGAATAGTTAAAATCATTCATGAATACTGTGTTTGGTTGGATGGTGAGCACCTCTAGAAGGTTTAGGAAAAAGTTTTGAGATTCTAGGGGCACATCTGGTGACCTGTTGCTAGCCATGATATGGTGAGGGATCTTATCTATAGTGACTTGCACATGGATAAGCTCCATAGTACCATCCTGTTTAACCAACCTGGAGGTATGTTTGCTGCTAATATAGAATGAGATACCTCTACCTTTGGCCTCAAATATTAGTAAAGTAAATAAAGTTTGTGGTTCATAACTGTATACCTAGCTTTGTAAATAATATCTCTGATCCAAAATGTGTGACTGGTGTTTTATTTGAATGTAGTCAGTGTTTTGCTCAGTTCTGTCTGTGACCTTAAGAGTAGAGAGGATCTTGCTTGTAGATTTTGTAAAAGATTTGTTGAATGAGGTTTTGGAAAGAGAACTGAGATAAGCCTAGATAGAGAGTGATTGCCTTGGTGAAGTGAACTTAATGTCCAGAGCAGTTGCTCCAGGGGACAGGGGAGAGGATCTACTAATGTGAAGGCTAACCTTGGAGAATAAAATGGAAATATTCCTGCTAGAAACAGTCCAGAAAGAATTCTATCAGGGACGGTTCCCAGCAGTATAGGACAGTACTAAAGGTACTAAATGTATATTTAATTTAAAATCCCAAGAGTTTGCTTGGAAGAACCTACTTCATTTGTAGTTCTATATACTAAACTGCATTATTTTGATAATGACTGATTTCTGCTGTGTTAATCTCTCTCTACATATCTTATGCCCTTTCCCCACTGTTGTTTGACTTCAGAGTTGTTATATTTAATTATCAGGGGATGTGGCAGTGTTGGGAGGCTTACTCCCTGTAAAAAATGTTAGTTTTATATGTGGTTAGATTTTTTTCCAATTTACTCAGTGGTTTTGTCAGATTTTGTCAATGTTTTTGACAGTATTTTATTTATTGACATTTGTTAACCGGGTTAGTCCAGCTGGGCTTTTGGCCCATTTTCAGTGGAGACCCGAGGAGAAAGGCTCCAAGAAATACAGTAACAAAACAAATTCACCTATTGTGTTATACATTGTTGGTAAAAAAAAAAAATAAAATTTAGTAATGAAACATTCAAGACATTGAGTTATACAGACATTATAAAATTCAATGCATACATTGTAGCACACAATTATTTTATTTGGTGGGGCTTAAGATAAAGGGGAGGAGAATAAAAAATAACAAGATAGAGTTATTTGCATATTTACAGATAGTAAGGTTTGAGCCATTTTTAAGGTACCTAAAGTATAGAGAGGTATTAGCAGTAGAGGAATTTCTGATGTTCAGACATGTATATATGTGAATAGGGAAAAAAGGTAGATACACTATAAGGTGTACTTAGATGTAATAGAGGGGAGGTTAACAGTACGTATAGTAGAGCTGTAATAAGCAATAATGATATGAGGTTCAAGGTAATTGAGGTGGGAGAGTTAAGATAGGAGAGGTAGGGGTTAAGTTGGGGTTGTACAAGAACAAATTTTGGAGCTAAGTATTTATCATTTTTATATATATGTATATATATATATATATATATATATATATATATATATATATATATGTAGAGAGAGAGAGAGAGAGATTACCTATGGTGTAAATACAATTTAAATGTAGCACTGTTCTGAATTTAACTCCACAGTCTGGCTGCTTCAGACCATGGAGTTTAAGCCATGGCATGTTACTTCTAAAACAAACACTTTTACCAGAGAAATCTCTCTATCTATATAGACTAAAGGCAGATAGTTAGATCAGTGTATCTGGGAATAACATATTTTCCTATTTATCACAATTGTGAATTTTGATGATATTTTAGGGAAGATGTTAGGTAGAGGAATTAGCTTCAAATCTTAGGCACACATACAAAGATTTCATTTGTCCTGACTGGACTTTTGAAAATGATAGTACTGTTGACTATGCATTACATATGCATGACCAGACACACAATATTTGACTACATACGGTTTTACTGATATTGCTGTTTTGTAACACTGTATTGAAACCAGTTCTGGCTTCTAGCCTCCCCTTTTATTTTATTGAAACTGTCTTACTGTTGTGTATTACTAAATTGTTAATCAGGGTAGAGCATTGAGCACAGGGACCTTTTAGAGATTCAGCCCAGGAGCAATATCTAGTTAAGTCACATGCTTAGAGTCACACAGGTGAATTGAGGTTGAGGGAATCAAACCCTGGATGTCAGAAGTTAATAGTTCACAATCTTTTTTTTTTTTGGTCCACTTGGACCTCATTTATGCTGGCCTGGCCCCAGAGCTCCATGTCCACTCTAGGTCTGCTAGCATCCTTCTACTCAACCAGTCTTGCTCCAGTGTTGCTGGGGTCAGTCATGGATCCTAAGGGATTTTTGGGGGTGCAGCTGTTTGTGATTCCTTCCAGTTTTTTTTTTTTTTTTTTTTTTATTTGCCGTATCCACTTCTCTACCATACATGCCTCCCCTTAGGGAATGTCACCAGAGAACTCTTTCCCCTCATCCTTCCATACCACGTTAACAGTCACCCAAGTTGGTAACTGAACCTTAGTTGGCTGGGCAATAGTTAGGGCTTTATTCCTCTATGCCATCAGAGCATCTAATAGTTCATAACCTTAGTCCTCTGTACTCATTGACAAGCGCAAGTTTGATTTTCACTTCTATGTTATAGTTTCAGTGGTCACTAGTACTAAATTTAATGCAGTCCCTATAGTAGTCAGCATGGATGTGATTTAATGGCCACTTTCCTTCTGTAGGCAAAATAAATTCTAGTAACTACACTGGGATTTCAGAGGTGGGTTCTCTATCTTCTTTATCCACCTTGTACTACTCGAGTAGCTCAGAAGACCCAGGTAGCCTTTCTCAGATTACCTCTATTTTCTCTAGGATGGTATTCTTGAGAGACCAACTTGTAGACCGAGTAACTGTCTTTTAAAATAAATGCAAAGTAATAAAGTAAATTGCCATGATATTTATCTTTTACAGTATGATGGTTATGAGCCCAAACTTGCTAGACACACTTTGTATTTGCTGCGGTTATTTTGTGCTGATTTAGAAATTAATTTTAATATTGTTGAGACGTATTATTTTATAATATAATATTATTTCAACTAACTTTCTGAATGACTGGGGAAAATTACATTTATTTATTTGTTTAATTAATTAATTAATTCATTAATTAATTAATTTATTTATTGATTGATTGATTGATTGATTACATTAGTAAATGAGGAATGGGGGTGGTATTTAGACACACCTTAACAAAGCTTGACATACCCACACTGAACAGATGCAAATAAACAGAGACTGCATAGTATGCAGCAGTGGCCCTAGTACCTCATATAACATTAGATACATACCCACACACACATATATCTAAATATATCTAAATATATATACATGTATATAAAGATATATACACCCCCCTATGCACACCTTCAAATATAAACATATACAGTATATATGTATATGTATATATATATATATATATATATATATATATATATATATATATATATACACACACACACACACACACACACACACACACACATATATATATATATACATATGCATATACATATACACACACACACACACACGCACGCACGCACACACACACACACACACACACACACACACACACACACACACACACACACACACACACACACACACACACACACACACGTATATGCTGTCTGACTGCACAGATGCTGTTCTGGAGTACCACTGAATGAATGAATGAAGCAGTACAATGTCATAATAAAGGAAATTGATACAAGGTTAGAACACAGCCTGGAGTACAATCAGAAGCCAATAATTCTTAATTAACAGATCACATGTACTGAAAGGAAAACATTATCTAAATTAATTTAGTCAGGATAGTTAGATCGGTTGATGCTATCAGAATCACTGCAATGCCAGATAGACATATCTAATTACAATCCCATTTACAATGCGTTAGTTAAAGCAGATGGACTTTAAGGTAACAGGTGGTTATCAGAATAATTTGGATGATTCTTTTACGTGCTAAGAATTTATACAAAGGTTAAGTAAGGCTAACTAAGTTGTGAATAGACGGATAGTTCTCCTCAGAACTGCACTTGTGACGTTGATTAGAAGAGATGGCATATTATGTAATAGTCCCTGCAGAAGCCAAATAAATAAATAAATAAAATAAAACAAAACTTTGTTAAATGTAGTCACCTGTGCTTGTGTTTTTCCAGTATTTTATTTTGAAAATATAAGCAAGAAAAAAGCTTGCGGGAACCAATCATTTTGGAGACATTCTACAAACACAACGCCCCACAGTATTGTCATTGCATTCACATTGCACATCATGAGCTTCCATTACTGTAAAGTACTTTTTGTGGGACTTCTTAAACCACAAGTTCTAAACTTTTATTGGTGCCTGGAAAAGGATGTTTGGGGATAAAGTACTCTTTGTGGGACTTCTTAAACCACAAGTTCTAAACCTTTATTGGTGCCTGGAAAAGGATGTTTGGGGATAAAGTACTCTTTGTGGGACTTCTTAAACCACAAGTTCTAAACCTTTATTGGTTCTGGAAAAGGATGTTTGGGGAGCTTTGAACTTCACTCTCATAGTGGTCAGTATTTTGCCTTCTTGCTGACTTCTTTCTGGCTTCTCCTTCACACTAGGTCCAAAATGTGAGTGCCTGTCAAAAGGCACATTCACCGAAGACACCTTAAAGTTCTTCACAACATTGCAAAGACGGAGCCAGGCAGAACATTTCATGACGGTGTATATTCTAGCAGGTCTAGCTTCTCCATCAGCCTCCTTACATAACAAGTGCATGGAGAGGTTTTAGATGTTAAGCACAGTGGACACCTTTGCCTCTAGCTGTCTGTGAGAGTTAGGTGCCATCTCAGTGCATCCAAGATCTGTTCTCCATTCTGTCCATTGTCCCAAAATCCTTATCTGGGGACAGACAGCTGGGCTCTCATCTAAGGGCTCTCATTTGGGTGCTTGTGCTACAACCACAGAGTCAGTAAGGGAACCCTTGCTCCACAATTGCCATTAATAACAAAAATATAACATCTTGTCCAGCAGCCAGAGTAGATTCTCAACAAATTCTTACCACCACCAAAATTAGTCATGTGGTAAGAAACAGGAACCACCCAGGAGGTAGAAGAGGCAGCTCAAAAAGTCTTCATCAGAATCTCTGCATCTAGGTTTGGAAGTCAACATACCAAGTACACACTGTTGCATTAATTTCCCCTGAGACGTGTGTCAGAGTCTCTTTTGGGGTGTCTCACTTACACTTCTTTTTCCTTGGCACCCTGAATTGTGAGCATTAAAAGGGGAGAAGGACTAATCTAACCCTGAAGGTTGTCTTTTCCTTTAGCTTTTCAATGTACCTTGTTGATGAAACTCGTAATTAGTACCAAACGTAGAAGAATAATGAGAATCTTGGAGTGGAGCTAAATGCGGTGCATCTGACTTGTCACATAACAGTAATATCAATTAATCCATTATGTCGAATGCTGAAGTGCTTGTGGAAATTTACATAACTGGTACTGACAAAAATGTCAGCACAGACAAGACTAATGTTGGGGAAGATCCAGCAACAAAGGACACTGACCTAAGACTACTCCTGGACCCAAAGCTGGCTTTAGCACCAAGAGATCAAAGGCCAAGGTGTCAGAAACAGTGACTGGCACTGGCGTAATACAAACCAACACCAGTGTTAACCTCTTGACCCTGGCTTCTCAGGGCCTATTTTCTCTAAGCATAGAAAGGGTTGGTGACAAGAGTAATGGAACTGATGTATTCATAGCTTTACACCGATGCAGATCATGCAGGAACCACAGTCAGCTCTGAATCTACATGTACCAAGACAGGAAGGAGCATAGAAGGTAGAGGGCTGAGATAAAGACCTGTGCACACTATAGACAGATGAGAACAGTATGATACGCATATCAATCTCTGCTTTAACAAATGTCCTCATCAAGCCTTACAAATCATGCTGTGTTGAAGGGCTCCTGACAGACCTTACTGAACAGGATGACATGGAGGAAAGTGGACTAGATGCTATACATCCGGAAGTTCCTTCTTTGAGGTAAAACTGCCAGCTCTTTTTCACAAAGAATGACCCCAGATGATGGCAACTTTTTGAGAAAAAAGAATCCATGGAAGAAGGAAGTGAAGGAGGGAAGTGAAGGCTGGACCTTGAAGAGGCTCTGGACAAGGGTAGTTCAGAGTCACAGTATTTGGGACTGGAGTGGAAGTTGAAGCTTCTGGTAAAGCACAGGGAAGTTTCAGGGACAAAGTGCCCTTGGGAAGATTATAAGTTGCATGTAATATTTGCAGCTGGGAGTGTGTCAGTATGGTTTGTGATGTAAAATGCTTGCAACTAGGACTGTGTTGGTGTGGTTTGTTTTTCATTTACATAAATATATGACTGCTTATGTTGCAAGTGATGGTTTAATAAAGATGTTTCTTGTTTAACAAAAAGGGGGCAGGAAATGAATAATTTATATATTTCTGTTTAATTTATATGATATATAGCAATATATGTGAGATATAATGTTTGTTAATACAGTTTGATTACTTTTACATAAATGTAAATTTGCCTATGTCACAAGTGATAATTCAATAAAGGTGTTTAAAATTGCCCTCCGAAAGACCTTCTGCCAATCTTTTTTTCCTTTTGCTTTTCCTTCTCATTTTTCTGAGTATCATCATCAGGAGGAGGAAGACCTCCAGATTTGAAAGTGAACAAGGTGATTAGAAAGCAGTAGCAAAGGAAATTAGGTTACTTATACTTGGAAAACTAAATGTTTAAGAGACTGTTAATGATTGCATGCAAAGTTATGGCAGTAACTGATATTTGAGAAAAAAGAGCTGCGGTGCATTATCAAAGCAAAGGAAACGCTTGTTCTGTTTGAAGAGAGATATTTGCTCCTTTGGTGCCTAATGAAGGACCAGTCTCATCCAGTGAAGACCTTCCGGCACAGCAGCTACCGAATAACCACATGTACACTGTAGTTTGGTAGTAAGAATTTGAGGTCTGAGAGGTACGACATGGATTGACAATTCTGCAGTAGGAAAGGCAAAGAAAAGGTTTTGTGGACAGATGTACAACATGTATGCCTGGAACTCAACAAACAGAAGCATAGCACTACATATAAAGGAATGTGAAATAAATGTGAACCAAACGTATGCCGTCGGAAATAGTTTATATGAAGAAAGCTCTCCTTAGGTACGGTGCCTGAAAAGGAGTTAGTACAGTAAAGGTCTTCACGTGGGGCAAACTATGCCCAGAATGATTAGTAACGCTCTCTTTCAGCAGGGTATGGCATGGCAGATAAGGCTAACATGACTGCATGCCCAGAATGATTAGTAACGCTCTCTTTCAGCAGGGTATGGCATGGCAGATAAGGCTAACATGACTGCATTAATGAAAACAATGGTGTAGGCACTTATGCTGCAAAAGCCACAAAAAGTACAACCCAGTTACAATAATGAACTTACACTGACATAAAAAATAATGTACATTTATGAAATGCCAGTTTTTAATAAATGTATTAATTTTGCCTATTCAGAGTGGTGCTGTTAACATTTATTAGAAAGATAAAACGTTTTTTGCAATTTTATACAGTAATGGAGTAGGAGGTAGACTGCCGCAGATGCATTCTAGGGCTTTTAATTTTTGTTGTGACACTGCCCAACCTCGAAATAAATCTGTGAACATGAGACAAAACAGGGAAGTCTCTTCTGAATCAGCTGAACTATCAATCTCAAATCCTTGAGCCAGATAATGGATCCTTTTCACTATCACACCCATGCAAATAACACCCTTTCAGAGGAGTTCACGCTTCTCTTTCCAACTCAGATTACAATGCAGCAGTTCCTACCTTAATTTACATGATGACAGCTCATTTCTTATGCTCTGCCAAATGGATCAACACTGTCCAAACATTACCTCTTAAACTTTATGAAAAGATCTACCATGCAAGACAAGAAATACAACAAAATTTACTAAAGCAAGTGCAAAACACATTGAGTGAAGAAATAGTATAACAATGATATGATGAGAACTGCAGTCATGAATTATGTCATAGATCTTCAATGCTGCTTTAGTTTCATTGAGAAAACTGAATCTCTCCTTGAGTTATAGTAAAATGAGTCTAAGGCTACATGTGTTTAGGAGTAGTAGAACAAATTGCCTCAGAATTTTAACAATTTATAGTAGTGTAATAGGTTCTACACAGCTTCAGATGTCTTACTCAAGTGCTGAAACACAGTGAAAACATTTTAATTTCTACACACAATAGCTAGTGATAGGTCTCTGCATAACCACACACACACACACACACACACACACACACACACACACACACACACGTATACCCACACACGCACACATGCATACACACGTTAATAATCACAATCACCACCAAACAAAATAAAACGTATAGACAAAAGCAAAAATTTGTGTTTTTTTTTTTTTTTTTTTTCAGAGGGCAAGCCCTGCTCGGTCCACACCCATGTAACTTAACTCAATGGAAGTGGCATCTCCCTTTCACAAGAATACCTAAAATGACTGGTGAGATTACCTTTTGTTTCAGTTGTTGACATTTTTCCATCTAGTAAAGCTAACATTCTGAATGTCAAATGACTTGATGGAACCCTATAAAATAAGTTGCTTGACTTTTAGTTTGTTATAGCTCTAAGTAAATTCAAAAAAAAACTGTGAGGTTACTTGAAATCTCAGGCAACTAAAGAATATAAAGAAGTTTTACACACACACACACACACACACACACACACACACACACACACACACACACACACACACACACACACACACACACACACACAAACTCCATAACTCCAAACAGTGACACGAGAATAAAAGGATAGGAATGAAGTTTAGAATTCTCTGGCAAACACTTTAACCACTATGCCACCATGTTACTTGACTTTTTTTGATATACAGAACTTCTTTTTGTCAGGCCAAGTGAAGAAAAATCAGAATTAATTTGCTTTAGGACACTCAGTATTAAAACCTCAGTACATTTCAAGCAGAGTTCAACAAACTTGTATTTAAGTCACATGCCCACTTTAAATAATAAAATGTAAATGGCTATTTTATCACAGCAATGACATATTTACATACAGTATCAGTATAAATTATAGCAGACTGATGTAAATGGTCATAAAGTGTGTGTGCGTGTGCATGTGTGTGCGCATGTGTGTGCGTGCGCGTGTGTGTGCGCATGCATGTGTTTGTATGTTTATGTATGTGTGTTTACATGCATGTGTTTATATGTCTGTATGCCAAACTGATGCTTTATGCATCTAGCTATACCTTTTCAAAAATGCCAAAGTGGGACATTTTTCAACAAAACATGAACTTTTGCAGGCCAACCTACGTGCACATCCAGTGAAAAGAACTGGACTTCACTTTTTTGCCTCTGTTCATTGAATTCTATCTGTTTATATTGTTTTGTATCAGACTAAGATGTTTCAGACTGGGATTACATGCTCTGTGTGACAATTAGCAGAAAGTTAGAAAATATTGATTGTCCTAAAATCTCACTGCATTTGTGATTTTTCATTTTTTTTTCATTTGCAGGAGATAGCTGTACTCATGAGGACTGCCTTGCATGATAAGGGACAGACTATGATCCTACTATACTTTTGTTTTTAACATTTTAGCATACATTTCCAGGTTCAGTAATTATATAAGTAAGGATAACTATGGTAACGCTAGGAAGCCTTCTAGAGGTCAAGTGATGCTTTTTTTACTTTAATCACAATTTGTACAGTTAACTGTTCTAAATATGTTTTCGTTTATAATAACAATTATGATGCCTTGATTTTGTAGCATAATGTGAAGCATTTATAATCAAAATACACCAGAAGAAAGGGCATTTTCTGTATGCCCAGGTTGAGGTAAGGCATGTGTTTAATGTAATAAACTCTGTATATATATATATATATATATATATATATATATATATATATATATATATAATATATTTCATATATGCTAAAATGTTTAGGGCTACAGAATGAAAAATATACTGACAGAAAATCTTTGCAGGAGTAGAAAGTACAGTTGTGTACACTTACCATAAATGTAGATGTTCGAGTGTATTCACTGTTGCAGTCATTACATTTGGGTAATCTGCTGGCAGGTTGCCCTCAGTCGGCCTGAATTCCAAAGTCTTGGGTCCTGTGTAAGTTGCTGTCTCCTCTTCCATGATGTCAGGACGTCAGGTGTATAAAACATGCAGCCGACGCCATTTTCTTTAGTTTTTCTTTCCCCCGATGTCAGGTGTCCCAAAAAAGGTAGCAAAAAAAAAAAAATATATATATATATATATATATATATATATATGGTTCTAGGTCATAAGATCGACAGCCACTTTCACCGACAACAAAAACATCGACACCACATTATCGACAAACCATAAACACGACACCTCACATGCCCGACAAACAAGTAACCGACGTTCCACAAACACGAAACCCCACACACTGCACACACCACAATAACAACAATCAACTAACAAAACACATCCCCTTATCCAAAAACCACACACAGAACACAAGCACACCAAAATCCTCACAAACCCACACTAAACCTCACACACACAACTATGTCCAACCCTAACCCAAACCCTTACCCTAAGGTCCGTCACTATCGCACACTCAGCTAACCCGCGCCCTAACCCTAACTCACTTAACCCACCCCTAACCCAAAAATACCACTACCGCACACTTACATAACCCGCGCCCTAACCCTAACTCACTTAACCCGCCCCTAACCCAAAAAACTGCCACTACCGCACACTTACCTAACCCGCGCCCTAACCCTAACTCACTTAACCCGCCCCTAACCCAAAAAATACCACTACCGCACACTTACCTAACCCACGCCCTAACTCACTTAACCCACCCCTATCCCCACAGACTGTCACTATCCACACTTACCTTAGTCGCACCCTAATGTCCGTCACCACCGCATGCTCACACAGCCTTCTTTCCAACTCACTATCCCTGGCGTCGGAGTTTTCATCCATAGCGTCGGTCTTCCGAGTGTCGATCATCTGGCGCCCGCTAATCCGTTGTCGGTTATATCAGCTGTCGACCTTCTAACCTAGACCCATATATATATATATATATATATATATATATATATATATATATATATATATATACATGCATCAATATAAACTTTACCTTCATCTACAAGCAAATAGACCACATAGGATGTAGAAGATAGAGAAGGAAAGATAAACTCCAGAATGACAGGGGGATGGTGGGAGGGTAACCTGGACTGCAACAGTGAATACACTCGAACATCTACATTTATGGTAAGTGTACACAACTGTACTATGTTCTTCATGTTTCACTGTTGCAGTCATTACATTTGGGTAGAATCCTAACGCTATGAAGAACTGCAGTGGCAAAGCCTGCCCTGGAGAGGCAAATGATAATGCTTTGTAAAGGTGTGAACAGAACTCCAAGTAGCAGCCTCTAGAATGTCTTTGGTTGGTATTCCTCTGAGAAAGGCTGCTGAAGTAGCTGCAGCTCTGGTGGGATGAGACCTAATGCTCTTGGGCACAGGTTTACCATGGTGTAAGTAGCAGAAACGGATGCAGTGGCTTATCCACTTTGAAATTGTCTGCTTTGAAATAGCCTTTCCTTCTGATCCTGCAGCATATGACACTAGTAATTGCTCAGTTTTTCTTAGAGCTTTAGTCCTGCTCAAGTAGAATCTTAGCTGTCTGTGTACATCCAAGGAATGCAGAATTCTCTCCCCCTTATTCTGCGGATTTGGAGAAAAGGTTGGCAGATGAATTGTTTGGTTAAGAGCCACACTGGAAACCACCTTAGGCATAAATGTAGGATTTATCCTCAGAGACACCCTGTCTGGGTAAAATATGATAAAAGGCTCTACAGCCATGAGGGCCTGTACCTCTGCAACTCTTCTTGCTGAAGTAATTTCTAGTAGCAGAGCTGTTTTCCATGATAAGAACTTTATATCAGCGGTAGCAGCTGGTTCAAATGGAGGCAGGGTGAGCTTTTCCAACACATAACTGAGGTCCCTTGCAGGTAATGGTGATCTTCTAGGAGGCCTTAAATTTTTGGCTTCTCTAAGATACTGCTTTAGTAAAGGATGAGAGAAGATTGGTGGCTCTGTATTGTAATGAGCTGAAATGGCAGAGGCATGGATTTTAATTGATGAGAAAGATAGGCCTTTGTCAAGCATCTCAGTTAAGTATTGTAATATCTGAGGAATATTTGGTTCTGCTGTATCAGTTCCTTGTGCTTGATTCCAAGCACAGAATCTCTTCCATTTGTCAGCATAAGATTTTTTAGTACTAGGCCTTCAGGCTTCCAAAATGACAACCATCACAGCTTTACTGAGAGGTGTTGTTTGTATAACTACATGATCAGCCATGCTGCCAGGTTCAGTGTCTGTAGTTGAGGTCTTTGAGGTAAGGTCCAAGCTGGGTATTGGGACAAGTTCCTTAGGATTGGGTACCAGTATTGTCGGGGCCAGTCCGGTGCAATTAGTATCATCTTTGGTTTCTCTTGTCTGACATTTAGGAGGACCTTGGGGAGAAGAGGCAGAGGAGGAAAGGTGTAAACTGATAGGTTTTTCCAACTGAAGGATAGGACGTCCACTTTCCATGCTTGTCTGTGATAAGTCCTTGTGCAGAATCTTTTTAATTGATAATTTTGGGGAGAGGCAAATAGATCTATGTCTGGGCCCCCCATTTCTCTGTTATCATACTGAAGACTTGTGGATTCAGTTTCCACTTGTGAGGATCCATAAGGTCTCTGCTAAAATCATCTGCCAGAGTATTTTGTTTTCCTGGCAGGAATTGAGCTTGAAGATGTATTTGGTAGGTCAAAGCTGTGTCCCACAGTGCCATGGCTAATCTGCAAAGGGGGTATGAGTGTGTGCCCCCTTGCTTGTTTATATACCACATGATCGTGGTGTTGTCCGTCTTCATCATTAGTTGTCCTGGATGAAGTAAGTCCTTGAAGGCTGTTAGGGCATTTTGAACAGCTAGCATCTCTTTCTGGTTGATAGGTAGATGCATTTGTTTTGGGGTCCATATGCCCTGAATGCATCTTCTTGCCATGTGGACCCCCCAGGCATAATCTGATGCATCTGTTGTTATAGTTTGGCTGGCAGGGGGTAGAGTGAAGGCCCGTCCCATGTTTTGGTGACACGCCTTTGCCCACCATAGAAACTCCTGTTGTAGGCAGGGAATGAGAGGAATCATTGCTTCCAGACTGTGATAATATTGACTTCATAAACTTTTTAGGTACCATTGAAGTTTCCTCATATGCAGTCTTGCATATGGAATCAGTAGGATGCAGGATGCCATGAAGCGCAGAGCCTGCAGAATTTGTCTTGCAGATAAATGAGTTTTTGTTGCCATCAGTTTGAAGTAAGTAGTCAGTTGCCTTTGTTTGTCTGGCGTGAGGTAAGCCATCTGGGCAGTTGTATTCAAGCTTGCACCCAGGAATGTTATCTTTTGAGAGGGTACCAGTTGTGATTTATTTTCATTTATTGTGTACCCTAGGCATGTTAGAAGCCTTTTCACAAACGCCAGGTATCGAAGAAGAATGTCCTTGTTCTCTGCTTGAATGAGACAGTCGTCCAAGTAAGGGTATATTTGTATACTTCTTTGTCTGCAAAATGCAATTACTGGTGCCAGGCACTTTGTAAAGACCCTGGGCACAGTAGATAAGCAAAAGGGCAGTGCAGAGAATTGGTAATGCGTTAAGCCAACCTTGAATCTGAGGTATCTTCTGCACGATTGTCTTATTGGGACATGCAGGTATGCCTCTTTTAGGTCTAATGTCATCAGCCATGCATTCTTGCCCAGCATGGGCAGAAGCTGCTGCAAAGTCAGCATTTTGAATTTTGGAATGTCCAGGTATGTGTTCAAAATCGATAAATCCAGTACTGGCCACCAGGCCTTGTCCTTTCTGGGTACCAAGAACAGTCTTGAGTAAAAACCTTGTCCTTTTTCCTGTTCTGGTACTGGCTAAATGGCCCCCATATCCATGAGGGACGTAACCTGTTTCTGTGCCTCTGCCCATTGATTTTTCAGAAGATCTGGCCAACCATTTGCCATTGGCAGAGTGTGGAAATGGAATCTGTATCCCTGTGATACTATGTTTAGTACCCACTTGTCCTGGGTTATTAATTGCCAATTTTGAGCAAAAAGTGCTAACTTTCCCCCTAAGGGTGCTGCCAAAAGATAAGTGCTTGGTGTAGGCAGAGGGAAGTCATTGGGATTGCTTTCTGTAGGTTTGTGCTTTATCTCCTCCAGATTTGGAAGTAGAAGCACCCCATTGCTTTGACCTGTATGAATCTTGCACCTGGTATCTGGAACCCTTAGGGCATCTGGATTTGCCCCTTTGAGCTCTGTTTGACACAGGAAAGGACCAATTTTTTGTAGGCCAGTGTCTACTGAATCTTGGTGGCTGCACTTGTAAGAAGTCTTTAACAGTTTGCATAGACTTAGCTTTGTCTTCCATTTTCTTTAAAACCTCTTCTGCCTTAATACCAAACAGAGTATCATGCTGTAAAGGTGCATCTAGCAATTTAGCTTTAACATGATCAGGCAAATAATGTTCTTTTAGCCAGGCATGCCACCTAATCACAGATCCAGTAACTGCGGCCCTGCAGGAGGCCTCTAAGGAATCAAAACCACATTGCAAAGTATGCTTTCCAACCTGTTCAGCTGCATGCAATAATTCCTGCAATTCTTTTTTTTCTGCACATTCAGAAATCAACATCATTTTCTGTTTCAGCAATCCCATAACATGTTGTTGGTACTTAAGCATATGAAATTGACAGTTTAAGGCCCTGATTGCCAAGGTTGCAGATGTATAAACCTTTTTCCCCATCTATCCAGTGCCCTTGAATCTCTGTCAGAGGGGGTAGGGTTTTTTGCTTTTGAGGCCTTAACTCCCTTTGGACCCTGTGAAATAGTTTCAGGATCAGCAGCAGGGTTTCTAAATAAAAATTTATGTGAGTCAGGGACCCTGTAATATCTGTCAGGCTTACTGGGAGCCGGAGGTAAGGAGTCAGGGGTCAAGCTTAACTCCGAAGACACATCATCCACAATGTCTAAAACAGGGGGAATGGCTAAAGGCCTGTGCTGAGGGAGAAGAAGGAAATCCCTGAGCCTCTTTTTTGATTCTGAGAAATCTTGACTCTCCCAGTGAAAATGCTCCCTCAAAGTATGCAAGGTTTCTCCAAAAGAATAATCCTCAGGAGGAGATGCAGATGGTATAGACTCCTCTGCATCAGAATCCTCATAGGGAGGTATAGATAATTCCTGATCAGAAGAGGAATCAGAAGAAATAGAAACCTGATCTGAAGATTCATAATCAGTGTCTTGCCTAGGCCTCTTATCTGGAGGGGGGTGGGTACCCCTGATCAAGGTAATAAGGTCTTCAGCCATTTTGATCATCTGTTTTTTTAGGCATAGAGGCCTGTGCATGTGGCTCATGCGTCGGTTTTTTAGATTTAGAAGTTGCTTTTGTCTTTGGTTTTGCAGCTGTCGTCAGTTTGATATACAAATGTTGAGGTCTGAATACATCCTCAGAAGCTGGTGCCTGCTCAGCGGCTCCGGACCCATCTGAGGGAGATACACCCTTTTGGTCCAATGCCTTGAGTATCTTGCAGCATGCTGGACTCCACATGGGTGTCGGTATAGGCCTGTGACTCAAAGGTAGCGGATATCAATGGCTGCGAAAGCACCTCACTGAGTATCGGCGAACCAGCGACTGGCTTAGAAGAAGCTTTGTCGTCAGTTTTGGATCTCGACTACCTTTCTTTGTTCTTCTCTTTGCATTTTTTGTGTACTCCTGTAGTCGGATTGCTATCCGACGACATTTCTGGGTAATTAAATGTTTCCAAAATACTTAAGAGGCAAAGATATACCGACGCTTAATAGTGCGTTGGTTAAATCTAGCACAAAACCGACAGCCAGGCACGTTGTGATCAGGGCCTAGGCAAGGAAAACAGTATAAATGGAAATCCTTATGAGGTATTTGCTTCCCACAAGTAATACAATTATTAACTTTTTCTGACATCGGTATGGAGCAAGAAAAAAGTTTCCCCAACTGGGTACTTAGCTTTAGTGAAGACTGCGGTTCTGAAACTCAAACTCGAATATTTCAGTAGTCGGCCGACTGGCACTTGTGAAATGTTTCTGCTTCGGGCACCGCGCGGCAAGAAAGACTAAAGAAAATGGAGTTGGCTGCATGTTTTATACCCCTGACGACCTGACATCATGGAAGAGGAGAGAGCAACCGACGTAGGACCCAAGACTTTGGAATTCAGGCCGACTGAGGGTAACCTGCCAGCAGATTACCTAAATGTAATGACTGCAACAGTGAAACACGAAGAACATCTGACTGCCCATTGTAAAATGCCTTTGTACAACACCTTCATGGCACATTAAATAATATTACATTTAACAAAACACAGAAGAAATTAAACAGATTTCCAGACTGTTGCATACTTTCCTATTTTTCTACATAAAACAGAGAAATAGTAATCACTGATTAGGTTGTAATTTCAGCTGCTTCACGATTTGCATTACAAATGATCTTTTTGTTTTGCTCTGCCTGGACTTGCTACATTTTTAGTCTCCCAGAATGCAGAAGAGTCTTTTGTTCTTATCATTTTTGCAGAGTGTCTCTGCAGTTAACTCTGTCTATAGAAAATATAGAGTATTACATTCCTGCATTGCATGGTAATCTCTGATTACTGAAATTATGTATGCTGAAAATTAAAGAGAGACAATGTGCAAAATTAATGGAGTCCACTAAGGAGCTTGGCATTCCATTAGCCTGCTGAGAGATGTCCAGCCTTACTACAACTCATACTTTCCAACTCAGTAATTGAAGAAGGATGAAGTAAATAAAGGTGATATGACCTTTAGGTGATATAAGAATGGGGATCAGGTTTTAGGAAGATGAGAACTGGAGCACCTACAGTGCCAGAGAGTGGAGAGATGTTGCCTGAGAGATTTTTTTGAAGGAGAAGACATTGCTGACGGTCCTAATGGATTATGGGAGAGCATTCCATAGTTTAGCAATAGAGAATGAGTAGAGCATTTGGCCAGCTAGGAGTTTTGGTTTTTCAACTTGGAGGAGAAGTTGGTTTTCAGATCTGAGTGGTCTATTTGGGTGATAGTGAGTTAATATGGAAGAAAGTGCGGGACAGTCTGACAAATTGTAAATGATTTTATGTGCTATAGTTAATTGTAGGTATTTTAGGCGATGTGGGGTTTCGAGCCAATTAAGTGACTGTAAGGAAGAACAGTGATGGGAGGAGTGTTTTGCATTGCTTGCACACTTGGCAACTTTATTGTAACAGGACTCAAGCTTAGTTTTTAGGGAGGACTAAATATTGGTAAGGAGTGGAGCACCATATAGGAGAGAAGGTAGGAAAAAGCTAAGGCAAGGGTTTGTTTAGTAGAGCAGTTAAAGTTTTTATGTCTATAGAGGGTGCCTAATTTTGGGTGTGTTTTCTTTTGATAATTTTATGGATATGGAGGTCAAAAGTAAGGTTTTCGTCCAATATAATCCCTAGTAATTTTGTATGAGAGACTACCTCTACAATAGTTGTGTTTTCAGAATATATGATAACATCTGTTTTGTTTATTGCAGTGCTTTTCTTGGGGGTAAATAACATCATTTTGGTTTTGTTAGGGTTTAGGGAAAAGTGTTATTGGTCATCCAAGTTTCAGTAGAAGTAAATGCATCTTGAGTTATTTGCAGAAAATCAGTAATAGAGTTGGCAGTGCAGATAATGGTGGAATCATCAGCATATTGTACTACTGATCCATTAATAAGAGTGGAGTGAAAGTCATTGATGAAAATACTGAAGAGAAGAGGACCTAAAACGGAGCCTTAGGTAACACCTATGAATGTGTCAATGAATGGAGAGAAAGTGTTGCATAATTTAATAGTTTGTTGTCTATTTTTTAGGTAGTTAGTAAACCAATTTAGAGTTGGGAGAGACATACCTAGATTAGAGTGTTTAGTGAAAAGTAGAAGGTGGGAGACAGTATCAAAGGCTTTAGAGAGGTCAAGAAAGAGTGAGGATACAATTTTGCCAGCATTTCAAGCTTGATTCACTGTGTCCATGAATGATATAAGAATGATATAAGAGCAGTAGTTGTGCTATGGCCTGGCCTAAATTCATGTTGAGTTGGGGGTAGGAGTTGATTTTAAAGTAGATAGTCTAGAATTTGCTTATGGATACATTTTCCAGGATTTTAGAGAGGGAGGAGAGAATAGCAATTGGTCGAAAATTGGAAATATCTGTGTTATTGCCACCTTTATGGAGGGGAAGAATGTATGCTTTTTTCCAGACAGTAGGTACATATGACTCCTGGATATATCTGTTAAGAAGTATGCTGATAGGATAAGCCATAGCTTTAGCAGACATTTGAATGTATTCTGGGGGTAAATTTTCAGGAGCATTAGTGCCAGGTTTCAGCTTGAGAAGTAGTTTTGCGATAGTAGAAGTGGGTACTGGGGAGAAAGAAAAGGTGAATGGGGAGGAGGTAGTAGTCTTTTGTGAAATGAACTGTATCGGAGAAAAGTTAGTGTAGCAGTTGGTTTGAGGAAGGGTAGCGGGGAGGCTAGATATTGTGTTTATGAAATGTGAGTTGAAGAGGGTGGCTATTTCACTAGGTGTTTTGTCTGGATGTGGGCAGGGGTTGTTTTTGGTGCCAGAATTTAGCAGAGAAGAACTAGAGTTCCAAAATTCTTGAGGGTGTTGCTTATAGCACTTTTGGAGGCCAATATAGTCTTCTTTTTTGTCATTAAGGCACTTTGCTTGATTACAAAGCTGCCTAAATTGCAGGAGGTCAGAGGGATATTTAAATCTTTGCCATTTTTTCCATGCTTTGGCCATAACAGCCATGATTTGTTTGGTAGATCTGGAGAGCTATATGAAATGATTATTTTTTATTCTTTTATGTCTTATTGGGGGTGAGTCTGTTTAGGGTATCTAGAAAAGTGGAATTGAAGAGCTCTATAGCTTCACCAAGGGGAAGGACTTTTAGTCTATTCCAGTTAATGTTTCTCAAGTTTTTGTTTAGGGTTGTAGGGTTGAAATTGACTAGGTTTCTTGTTTGTTTGTATTAATGTTGACATGGTGTTTGGTTGTTTTTAGGTAGAATATAGGCCGGAAGGTGGTCACTGATGCCATAAGAAAGTGTACCTGCTGCTGAGATTTTGTTTGGGTCAGAGACTAGTATTAGGTCAAGGACCGAACCACTGTCTTTGTTTCTGTTGGGCATAGTTACATCTGTAATTAGTAGAGTAAAGTTAAAGAGTTTGATATTAGATGATGGAGATTGACTTGAGATATCTAGCTATGTTTACATCGCCCAGGATAATTGTTTCATTTCTTATATTGTTTGACATCCAGGCAAGAATTTCTTCTAGCAGGGGAATATTATTACCTGGGGGAGGTATATATGGCTATGATGCAGAGTTTCTTAGAATTATTCATTTTTAAAAATGATATTAGTATCTCAGTTGTTGGAAATTGTGGAAATAGGATTGGAATAAGGTACAATGGTGAAGGTGGTTGATTAAAGTATTGCAATTCCTTCTTTTATTATGGGGGGGGTCTAACAACCCCTTAGACAGTCATAATCTGGGGGGGGGGGATTCAATGTCTTTTATGTAGGGTTTCAACTAAATTTCAGTTGCAGCTGTTATATCTGGTTTGTTGAGGGTTATCCAGGGATGGAATTATTGTATTTTGTTTCTAACACTTTGAAGGTTGAGGGTTGTGATATTTAGTGATTTATATGAGCTGGAAGAGTTGAAAGTTAAAGGGTTGGGTCCTGGGTTTGGGTGGATATCTTCACATTAACTGTAATTTTATAATGGTTTAGGAAAGGGAGGAGATTAAGCATGTATAAATGTAACTGATGTGGGGGTGGGTGGGAATGGGGTAGAGTAGGGGAGAGAAGTGAATCCGAGTGTAGTGAGGGTGAATGCAGTGGGCTGACCCAGGCCAAGTAGAAACTAGCTATGAAAATAATCAGAAATGCAGGTAACATTTCTATACATTTGCTAAACAATAAGAAGTATAAAACTCTAATGCCTGGCATTATTGGCTGACTCTAATCATCAGCAATTTACTGGAAAATCAATAATTCTATGAAGGAATTGGACAAAAATATGAGTCAAAATTCATAACATTCAGCAAAAGGAGGGACAGTTGAGAGGTATGATATAACTGCAAAATGCAAAGTCAGAAGGTGGAAACCAAATTAAGCATTAATGACTAACTTTGGTGGGCTACACTATTCCACAATGTTGATTTATCAGTTCTAGTCCTTTGGCATACCATTGCTCTCAGCTATTTAACAATGCAGAGTTGTCAAGCTAGCTGAGCATGTACATTCAAACAGAAGTCTGTATACAGCTGGGTATAGTAATATTTTAAAATAAAAACAAATAAAAGATGGAAGTTAGGCCAGCTGCATAGAACAGCTACAACAGCAGCATTGCTGCATTTGCTGTGCTTTTTAATGCAAACAATTGGAGTGAGGCACCAAAAATATTATCAGAAATAAAGTCCAGTCTAATTGTTGCCTAATGGGGTTACTGGAACACAAGTTGGGCTAGTGTGGATGCTTAGTGTAAACAGTTTGCACTCATTGGTATCGGCTTATGCTGACTACCCAGTGATTTTGCAAACAATATTAATATGGATTATATTCTATAAGTGAGAAGCCAAAGTGAGAAGTCAAAGGAGTGAAAATCAGTCATGTCTACTAGGATGATCATATTTATGGTTCATTCACTCATTTTCAATATTTAGTTCAGGGTCACAGGGAGCTACAACTTATTCTATCAAGCAAAGGGCACAAACCAAGAATCAGTAATGGGATGGATGCCAGTTCATCATAGGGCACATGCAGACTCATATGTATGCATTCATGCACACAAGCCTACATACATACTGTACACACATGCGAGAGCACACACCATGCACACATGCACATAGAGTGAGCCAATTTGAACAGAACCAACTTACTTATCCTCACTCTTTCAGGATGTGTAAGGAAGGTGACTCTTCTCTCAACAAAATCCCACATAGACACAAGAGGAAAATGTAAGCTCCACAGCTGGGTTCCCACTAGAGAAGCAATGATAACCACTATACCACTGTGCCTAAAATGGATCTAAATAACCAGAACAAACCAGCATCTGTACATAAGATAGAGACTACTCTTGAATAATGTGTATCTAATCATGTATAAACTCAACAAAATATTTCAGAATCTGACTCATTCCAATAAGAAGTTAGTACAGAATATTAAGGTTTGAACTTCTTCCACCTTTATTTGCCAACTGTGAAAATATGACCAAGTGATTTAACCAGACAGTCCTCCTGGGTCACCCCTAAAATGGACACTCGTGTCCATTGGACTTACCTGGTTAATACATGCAGAAAATCATAATAAAAAAGACTGGCAGCACAGTATTATTTAACAGGCCTAAATATTAATTAGTAGTTATTTTTTCATCATCTGTCTTTGGCACGGACCAATATCATGTAACACCTTCATCTAACACCTTTGTTTCCTCATTCCATCTGTGGCATCTCATGATATGCCATGCACTGTACTGCGTGAGAGTGACAGATGCAGGCTGCCATGTACAGCTAACTTAAACTTTCTATTATGTCTTCTTCCCCTTCTTCTGCAGCCAGCACCTCAGTGAAATGCCTGAAACACCTGATGAGAATTGCTGCACATTTCCATATAACCATACTCTGGCTAGAATACAAGTATGCCTTGCAGCACCTTTTACATCCTGCCTTCCCCTTGTGCAGGAGATTAACATATATTTATGCGGTAGGCATCACTCTCACTCTGGAAGCTAAGTGCTAACCTGCCACAGGCTGGGTAAGCTGACACTAGCCATTCAGTCCACCCCTCTCTGGCCAGATTCTCCAGTCACTAGACCCCACTAATTGAATATGGATCCCGTGAGTTACAATACAAACTTTATTCTTCAGTATCACAGAGCCTTCTTCATGTATAATTGTGACTACAAACATAAACATGACAACAGTATCAATAGTTCTTCTGTGAAGGTGTGTTCTAAAAAATGACTTAGCAGACCATAAGAATGTTTTAGTATCCGAGTACCTTTGTGTAAAAACTATTAGTGGATACTGCCATCTCTAAATATCTGACCTGACTAATTTGCTTCAGGGAAATTTCTTTAGTGCTGCATAAAGAAGTCAGTGGCATAACAGCCATCAAGACAGTCTGGAACACAATAAGGACAGTGTCTACCCAGTTTTGCAAAAGTGTAATATAATTCAGAATTACTAAGGTTTCCAAGTATGCAGTTATCTGCAAACCTGGAAGTCCTACTATGCTTGGTATAGGAACTTGTACAAATGAAACAGATGCTAAACAAAGATGGGCCCATCAGAGACCGATGAAAAATGTAAATAGTTATTGACTCTTAATGTCGACTTCCCTGCACATTACCCTTTGCTTCTTATCATTCAGTCATTTACTATCTAGGTAATAGTACAAAATTTAACAATAAACACCCTTAAAGCTCTAGTAACCTTTAATGCAGTATCGTATAAAATACCTTGAAGAGAGCCCTTAAGTATACAAAAATGAACAGACAATATAATAATAATAATATGTGTTTGTTAATCAGGAGGCCCACTGGTCACACAGTCCTTTTTCATGGTGGATCCTGGAGCAATTTCTGGTTAAGTGACTTGCTCAAGGTCAGATAGTCGGCAAACTAGAGCTGAGAGAATCAAAAGCTTGTACCCCCAAAACTACAGGTGTCTGCCTTAGCCCTCTGTGCAAACTGCCACACAATTTCCCATATTCCTGTCATGTTCATGAAATCATACCATGGGCATAAAACAAAAATAGTCTTTGCAAAAAATGTATGCTGCTCTGTTTAAAAAATATTTAAGACAATTGCATCTAGCACTAGTTATACACTCTCGGAACTTTATAGAAAATTCTAGTGAAGTTAAATGGTCTAAAGCTAAAAGACTCAGAAATTTCACTCCTGTTTAATGGGACACTACCTTAATCAGCTTTCATTTTGAAGGGACCAAACCATTTATAGGAAACAATTTGCAAAGAAAATGTAAAGGTACAATAAAATGTTGTTCCGTATGGAATGTAGGTATATTATCAAACCTTAATGAAGTTTACTAAACCGCTTTGTTTCTTACATTTCTTCCAAGGGTACAATCACAATCAAAGGCATATCATATGCAAACCCAAGCTTATTAAAATAATTAATAAAATCTTCATCAAACATATTAGCCATATATAGTAAGTCTGTTGTTAACTTATGAGTGGCGAGATATAAAATATTAGCAGTAGAACTGTCATTGCAAAATGTTTCATATCACACTCTTTTGTTAATGACAATGGTAAATCCATTCTCAGATGTTATTTGTGCAAGTATTACCTCTTCACTGTTAAATGGTATTTTAAAGTTCTTAGTTGTACTCCAAAAGAGCATTTAATTACTTTGTAACTTATTTTCTTTTTTTTCAAAACAGGTTTATTGTTTTAACATATAAGAGAAATATCATAACAATTTTATACAAGTAATTAAAAATAGGTATTATTATAATATTCAACAAAACAACTAAAGTATTTACAAAGACATCCACTACAATTAGATCAATTAATTAAACTAAAATACCGTGCTATTGAAATTAGAATTTTTTTAACAAATTTTGTAAATTATCCCATACAATATAATATGATGTTTTTCTAGTTGTTCTCATTCTAATTGTGCTTATTTCCATATGGCACATTATATTCATAACATTTTTAAATTCATTAAACGAAGGAGGTGTATCTGAAATCCAATTTCTAGTTATTATTTTCCTGGCCACTGCTAGGATAGACCATAACAAGGGAAGCTTAATCTTTTTAACACATTGAGGTACAGGTGTGTTGAATAATATAAGAGACTTAGAAATAATGAAATTATCTGTAAAAGAGCCTGCAAAAATTCATTAATTGACTTCCAGTATTCTTTCAACTTCATACAGTCATAAAACATATGAGCCCAGTCAGCATTAATTTCTACATTACATCTCTTACATAGATTATCTTTATTATTTATTTTATTCATCATCAAAGGTGTATAAAAAGATCTATGTAAAAATTTCCATGTATAAAGTCTCCAGACAATGGAAGATGTAGTTCTATAAGCAGATTCCAATATATATTGTTTATCTTGTTGAGTTGGTGGGTCCCCATTAATAGAGGTGAAATAATTCCAGTATGAATCTACACTGTAAAAAGTTTCTTGTCTGATAATTTTATGTATATATGAAAGTTTACCTTTATCAGAAACTTTATGCTGTAAATTTAATATCAAGTAATCAATCAGTTTTGGAATAGATTCTTTAACTGTTATAGACATTAGATCTATTCTATCAATGAGATGTTGTCTAAAGATCTGAACCTCTAACCAGCAAGTTTCTCTTAGATCAAATTCTTGTTTTAAGAAATCTAGATTTTTAACTTTATTATCAGATATCAGCTGATACCAGTACTTTAGATCATTATCTATAGCTAAATGAGCTCCTTCAGAAGTAGATGACATAAGCATACCCTGAGTATACATTATAGGAATACAATAAAATTCCATTCCCTATACTTAGGGTGCATGAATATAAAGTTACGATAACTAATAATAATATTTAATGGGTAACAAACCATATGTTTAGGTGTAATAGGTGAAGTACAAAATTCCTTTAGCAACCACAACATGGAGTTATTTACAATCATATTTTTATGTGTTAAGGAGATTTTCATGAAGTGCATACTAATTAGCTCCCAATAATCTTTCCATTTTGCGATATATGACTGATCTATTAATAAAGTAATAACTTTTATAATAGAAGAGATAATATATAAATTAAAGTCTGGAAAAGAAATACCCCTTGAGACCAGCTATTAGTATGTTTCTTTAATGCAATCCTAGGTCTATTAGGTGCCCATAAGAAATTTAACATTAGTGTATTCAGTTTCTTGATAATTATTTTTGTAGGTGAAAGTATTATTGATTGTATTAAGTATAAAATCTTGGGGAATATTATCATTTTAATAATTGTAAGTCTCTCCTCCATAGTAAAAACATATTATTCCAGGTATTAAAAGATTTTGTATATTAAGAAAACAGGTATTATAGTTATTATATATAATAGATTTAATATCTTTAGATAGTATTATACCTAAATAAGTTATCTGACCTGAATTGGGTACATATTTATTAAAATCACTAATGAGAATATTTTTTCGTGTATATATAGGTAGTATTTTAGTTTTTTCTTCATTGAATATTAAACCAGAAATACTTTTAAAATTCATCATTTTATCAAATAAAGACTGCATAGAAGAATTAGATCCTGCTGATGTAATTAGAACATCATCTGCAAAAGTTGAATTTTTGATGTTGTATTTTCGTCTATTTCAAAACCCTCTATGTCAGTACTGTTTCTAATCAAATTAGCCCAAGGCTCCATTACTAAAGTGAATAATAGTGGAGAAAGTGGACATCCTTGCTTTGTACCTTTAAGAATGGGTATTTTTGTGAAACATATGTTCCTACCTTAATATAAGCCAGCGTTCCTTTGTATAAATGCTCAATTAAATTTACAAATGCATCAGAGAAGTTTGTGCATTTCAGTAAGGTAAACAGATAGTCCCAACTTACTGAATCAAATGCTGAACCTATATCAAGACTAATAAGTGTTAAATCTTTCTTTTTCCTATTTGCAAAATCAATTAATGTTAAAGTTCTTCTTATATTATCAAAAGTATTTCTATTTACAATGAAGCCCGTCTGATCTATATCTATAATGCCGGTGATGATTGTCTTCAATCTATCAGCAAAAATACTCATAAACATTTTATAATCAACATTAAGTAATGAGATGGGTCGATATGAAGAACATCTAGTTGGATCTTTATTAGGTTTTAAAATTGGTGAAATAAATGTATATTGCCAAGATGGGGGGGTTATTAACTCAGTTTGGGCCAAAATAAAAACCTTATGTATTAATGAATATGTAGTTTTAGAAAGAATTTTATATATCTCTGGTATAATACCATCATTACCCGGTGCTTTGTTTGATTTAAGCTTATTTATTTGTGTAATAACTTCTGTATATGAAATACTCTTGTCCAATAGTTTAATCTGTTGTTTATTAAGCTTTTATTCATGTTTGTGGTTATAAACTCCTTTATTTTATCTTTAGGTTCCATGTTAATGTTGTTATGGTTAATCTTGTGAAAGTGATTTCTAAATTCATCCAGTATTTCTGGTATACTAGAAACATTCTTCTTTTCCTTAGAGAAAAGATTTCTTTGATATGGTTTTGTTTATTCAATCTTTTGTTTTATTTTTAAGTCTATGTAAGTATTTGGGGCTTATTGAATAAGACAAAACTTGTATTCTCTAAAGTTATTTTAACTTTATGAGTTAAAATTTCTTTGTATTTCTCATTTAGTTTGTTTATTTCTTCAATAACTTTCTTGTCCATAATATTTTCTTTATTATTATGTTTATAAGAGTCTAATTTACTTTGAATATCTAACAATTCCTTATCCCAAGATTTCCTTTTATTATTATACCATCTGATACTTTGTCCATATAGATATGATTTTAAGGCATCCCAAACATAGACAATGGAGACTTCAGGAGTATTATTTATGTCTAGAAAATGTTGTACTTCTGAAAGTATATATTCTTTATAGTCTTTTAGCTGAGTTAAGTATGCTGGTATCCTTTTGATCTGAACATTATGAGTATTTTTTATCATGAATTCAAAAACAATTGAGTTATGATCAGATATAGGACATGAAATGATTTTGGAATTAATTAAATCTGTTACCATCTGGTTAGAAATAAAGACCCTATCTATTTTTGAATAAGTTTTGTATCTGTTAGAAAAAAAGGTGTATGGTAATGATTTTGAATCTATCTGATTATTAATATCATTCAAATGATAAGAATTAGCAAAATCATTTAAATGTTTCATTAGATGTAATTCTTCTTTTCCTTATAGTGGTAGTATCACTTTCATGTAGTATACAATTAAAATCACCAGCTAAAATAATATCCCCTATAGAGAATGATATGATCTTATCAATATGATGTTTCACTGTATTAATACCAATTCCAGGTATCCAATATACATTAATTAAAGTGTAAGTCTTCCCATTAATTTGTATTGTAACCATACAAAACATTCCTTTGTCATCCTGAAAAGACTTAATGGTTTTAGGAATGGGCATACTTTTATTCCATAAAATAGCCACTCCTCTTTTTTCTGAGTGTGCTCTGAACTAACCAATACTGTATACTTATTAGTGGCTAGTTTATCAATATCTTTTTCAAGAGATGGGTTTCTTGTAGGAAGACTAGATTGGCCTTGTGTAAATTAATGTATCTTATTAGGCTTGCCCTTTTACACAGATTATTCAATCCATTAATGTTTAAAGAAATTCCTTTTAAAGATGTCATTTGGCATTTTTAAAACTCAAGAATCTTATGATCGAAATAACAAATAACAAGATAAATAATGTTACATCTCCTCTTTTAGGTGTACCTTTAAATATAGCTGTATTTATTAAATCTCTTATGGGATTTTGTATAGGATTCAATTTTGTTTGTAGTGACAATGAGTATACAAAATATATTGTGGATGTCAAAACTATATACATATAACAATGAACAAGTGAAAATAATGTAAGGATTAAACCTTGCATCCAGCCTGAGTTGAAAACTCCAACTTAGAGTAGTATTTACTACTCAAGTTAACCACCTATCCTAAGCAGCAGTACCTCAGCTACCACCTTATCAATTTAATACTAGTTATATTTAACTGAGGTTAACAGTTTTCAATTCAATTATCTATCAAGACAAAACTACACATTTGGTAAAACAGCATCATATAAACTAAAATAAACTTTTTTTTTTTTTTTTAAAAACTGTTCATACTACTATATAGATCTATGTAATATATAACACTTGTATTCAAATAGCATTCAAATAATCTTGATGTTAGAAATCAAGAGGAGAGAAAATTAGGTTCTAACATTCATTTAAATCAAAAACTTTGGCTAATATGATTCAGACATTACATATATTAAGATGCATCTATTTTCTGTCATGTGAATACTATTAACAGCTTCCAAAAAAAAATCTTGAATTGTTTGTATATGAGCATTTACTTAAACTCATTATTGTCAATAGAGTAAAATATTGTATTCATAAAAATTATTATAAATCATATTGCATAGTTATGTAAATTCTCAGAAACACTTGCATTACCCTTTACCCACTACATAATCTAAATAGAATGTCATTGTTTAAACAAAGAAAATAATAAAAGGAGAAGGAAAAAAAAGGTAAAGATAAAAAAATGTATCAAATTACTAACCTTACTTCTTTTCAGAAAGAGAAACAAATTGAATCACAGCTTGCCATTAAATCTTCAGGTATTTTGACTGGTTATGAAACAAAACATTTCTTTGTACATAGAGAATAACTTTGATTAAATCTTTTCCAAAATATTTGTGGCTTTCTGGAAATGCAGGAACTATATTCAAAAAGATTAATAATGAACTAAAATGATGAGAGAGAAAAAAAAACATATAACAAATCATTTGTTTTTTAGTCTCTTCTTCTTCTCTGAAGTCTTCCACGAAGCTTCAGTTGCCAATCTCTTTAATGAAGAACTAACCCATTCCATTTCTTCTATTTTATCCAAAATCCTTTTTTCTTTGACAAACAGTAAAGCAGAGTCTAAATAATCGAAAACCTTAGGACCATCAGGAAGGAAGATTTTAAGCTTGGCAGGAAACAGAAGGTATGTTTTAAACTGTGCTTTTTTAAGCTCCCTTATTAGTGGCAGAAAAACTTTTCTTTTAGCTATTACCATGAAAGAATAGTCATTGTCAAAACGCACAGTTGTCTCATTAATCTTAACAGGAGCTTTAGCCCAAGCAGATTTAAGAACCATCTCTTTATCAAAAGATGATAGAAATCTAACTATAACTGATCTAGGATATTTTTTGTAAGAGTTAGTATTAGCTATAGATCTATGTGCTCTTTCGATACCAAAAGAGAATGCTTCTGGTAAGTCTAAAGTTTTAGGGAGCCAAGTTGTTAAAAAAGAAGTAATATTGTTACCTTCAATATTTTCTGGCAGTCCAAAAATCCTAATGTTATTGCGCCTAGATCTATTTTCCAGGTCATCCAGCTTTGTTTGTAAATGTGCATTTTGTTTCAGCAGAAACTCAATGTTGATTTCCTCTTCTTGGATTCTATTTTCCATGTCATTCACAGCTTCTTCTATGCCTGTCATCTGGTTCTTCTGTTGTTGCAGGTCTGTATGTAACAGGTCTATTTGTTTTGTAGTTTTTTCTATGAAGGTGTCTATTTTAGTATCCATTTTATCAGTAAGTTGCTGGATTATAATTATCAGAGACTGAAGTTCTTTCTTGATGCTGGAGTCTTGAGAATTTGTCTTACTGGAACTCATTTCAGACTGATAAACTGACAGGAAAATTTCCACAGTGATTTCTGACAGGAATATTGTTAAGATTTCCTTTCTTTTTTAGATATAGTTCAAGAACTATATAAAACAAATGTATTTAGAAAGAAAATTACTTCAAAAATTAATTTTTTAAGTAATTAATTCCTGTCAGTGTAATGAAATTGGTGGAGCTGAAGAAATCTGCTGCTATCCTGTTTTCATCCTTGGCCACGCCCCCTGTAACTTATTTTCTAATTACAAATAGTTTTAATTTTATTGTCCTAACATGGTGGTCTACATATTGCCCCAACAAGTACACAAGTATGAAGAACAACATAGTCACTGCTTTGAAGAAGGTATTGATATTAACATTATCCACTCACATTATATATTTCAGAATTCGCTTAAATTATTTATATTTTGCTCTTCAGAACTCTGTAAGCTAGTAGACACCTACTGCATATTGTACAACTCAAACACAAAGCCTTAATATTAAATTAAAACAATATTGTGTTCCAGTCTTCCAGAATAATGCACAGCTTTAGTGAAATCAAATATACAGTGCCATTATAACAAAACAGATGCAAAATGTTAGCACTTCTCATAAAAGTAAATATCAGTTGTATAAATCCATATCTCAACATGACATTAAAAAGATCTGAGAGTGGAATGTAGATTCTTCCTTGTTTCCTACTGAGTGCAGAGGTAAATAAAGCTCCCAGTTACAATGCAGTAAGTAGGCTTCAACAAAAAAAGATAAAATAACATGACAAAAATGTTGAACAGGATCCATGAAGAGTAAAATCACAATTGTGTCAGTAACTTATTATAATGGTAGATAGATAAATAAATCACCATTGCAGTATTTTTAAAATATAGACTCTACCTGCAACATGCTTTGAGTAGAATGCTATTTCCAAAGGAAAGATCAGAACCCTGAATAAAAATGTAAAGGCATGGTAAATTTTATAGAGTGGGGGAAGGAAAGAGGTTAGTGAATATCCCAATCTGGCCACAAGGTTAAACTTCAACTGTGTATCTCCTAGATGTATGGTATAGGTACTGTGACAATGACCTATTGGAACATCTACCGTTATGGCAAGTTACCTATACAATTGTACTATTTCTTTATTAGATCACTGTTGCAGTATTTTTAACATATGGAATGATCAGACTGGGTGGAGGAAGGGGGGGGGTACTTCCTCAGAATTTAGGATACCAAGAAGAACAACTTTAACAAATCCAGTTCTTGCTCTAGAATGAATATCTTGCCTGTAATAATTAGTGAAGATGCATCCTGAGGACCAAGTCACAGTTTCAAATGGTTTTAGAGTCTACCCCTCACACTAGAGTCAAAATTACCTGTTGCTCTGGTAATGTAGTCTTTAACAGTTGCTGGCAGCTATATGCAGTAATTTGTATAACAGAAGAGAAGTACATTACACATCTGTTTGGAAGTAGTTTGTTTTGACTCTGGTCAGTCAATTTTCTTATTAGTTAATGATACAAGTAGTTGGTCATATTTTCTTAATTTTTTTCTGTCTTTTCTAAGTAAACCCTGAGCTGCCTATGAACATTTAAAGAATGAGAAATTCTCCTTTCCTTGTTTTTAGTATTTGTAGAGTAGGTAGCTGGACAGCCTGACTTACTGAATACCGAATCCCCTTTAGGCATGAAAGAAGGAATGGTTCTAAGGTTTACTCTATACTTGTGAAAAAAAAATAGAGGGATGCAGAAAGGACCTGTGAATCAAAAACTTGAGACAGTTTTCCAGGGCAAAAACGTAAAAAAAAAAAAAAAAAAAAAAAAAAAATATATATATATATATATACACACACACACACACACACACACATATATACATATTCATATATATATATATATATATATATATATATATATATATATATATATATATCAGCTGTCTCAAAGGCATTTTCTAATAAACAGCTCAAGTCTCACTGAGGAGCCACTCTTCCCTTTGAGGTTTAATGTGGAAAACAGCCTTGAGAACAATTTGACCTAATTAGAATTAGACAAAGGATGATCAGTGGCAACCAAGTAGAAATAGCTGAAAGGTGTACCTTGAAAGAAGTGTATAATAATGCAGAAAAAGAGACACCAAATGGGTAAGGTACCACCAAACAAAGTAGAAACATTCTAAAATAAAGAATGTATGGTACTCCACGACAATCGAAGCAGGCCCACAAAATAGATAACTGACAACACTTTATTTCACAAAAACAAGTAAGCACTTTCGCGTTTGCATAAACGCTTCATCAGACGTTTATGCAAACACGAAAGCGCTGACTTGTTTTTGTGAAATAATGTGTTGTCAGTTATCTATTTTGTGGGCCTGCTTCGATTGTCGTGGAGTACCATACATTCTTTATTTTAGAAGTGTATAATAACCCAAAGTTAAGCAACTCAGAGCAATAATGAAGTACTGGGCACCGTGCTCTTCTGCAGTCCTGTCCTCTAGTTTGACACCAGAGAGAACACCTTTTGCACTTAATACATAAACATTTCTGCCGTCAGATTTTCTAGCCTCTCCAAAAAAAGTACAGTTGTGTACACTTACCATAAATGTAGATGTTCAAGTGTATTCACTTTTGCAGTCATCACATTTGGGTTATCCCTGCCAGGGTAGCCCTCAACTGGCTTGAGTACCAGAGACTTAGTATTTCTGCATCGGTTGCTGTCACTTGAGGACTGACGTCAGGTCGTCAGTAGTATAAAGTATGCCAGCTGACACCATTACATCAGTTTTTCTTGTCCTAACTGTCAGGAGCCCCCAAGTAGGAGCCAAGATACACTCACAACGTTCCAAAAAGTGAAAATACTCGAACACAACACAAGCAGTCAAACGGCGTAAATTTCTTGTTTAATTCTGGGACCTCGGCCTTCGCCTTCTCAAGGAATAGTAGGAGGCCATGTTCTGGTGGAAGAAACCCCACCAATGGAAAAAAAAATACCAATAAGTCCCTTGTAAGGCAAAGGAGAACACTTTAGAAAGAGAAGAAAGGGGGCTGGAGGGAGGGAAACCAGGACTGCAATAGTGAATACACTCGAACATCTACATTTATGGTAAGTGTACACAACTGTACTATGTTCTTCGTGTTTCACTGTTGCAGTCATCACGTTTGGGTTGATTCCCAAAGCTGAGGAAAAGGGTGGAGGCAGTCAGTGAAATTAGGGGCTGGCTAGGATGCCCTGCAAGACTGCAGAGGCAAACCCTGCCCTGGATTTGGAGAAGAGAGGCAGGTGGTAATGCTTGGTAAAAGTTTGAACAGAAGTCCAGGTTGCAGCCTCCAGGATGTCCTTGGTGGGGACTCCTCTGAGGAAAGATGCAGAGGTGGAGGCAGCTCTGGTGGGGTGTGTCCTGACCCCCTTGGGTGGAGGCTTTCCATATTGCTTATAGCAGAAATGGATACAATGTGCTATCCATTTAGAAATGGTTTGTTTGGAGATGGCTTTGCCTTCTGCCCCTGTAGCAAAGCTAACCAGCAATTGATCAGACTTTCTGAAGGATTTAGTCCTATCTAGATAGAATCTGAGCTATCTGTGCACATCTAGAGAGTGAAGAATCCTTTCCCCCTTGTTCTGGGGATTAGAAAAAAGGTGAACAAATGAATGGTTTGGTTGAAAGCCACACTGGACACCACCTTGGGCATAAAGGATGGGTTAGTTCTGAAGGATACCCTGTCTGCATGGTGATGGATGATGACCAAAAGGAATGCTGTCTTCCAGGAGAGAATTTTTAGCTCTGCAGAAGGAGATGGTTCGAAAGGGGGCAGGGTGAGCTTTTCCAATACGAAATTAAGGTCCCAAGCTGGTGTTGTTGCCCTTATGGGTAGCCTGAAGTTGCTAGCCTCTATTAGGAACTGTTTGATCAGAGGGGGTGTGAGAAGAGGGGCTGCTCAGTGGGAAAATGAGCAGAAATAGAAGAGGCATTAATTTTTATAGATGAGAAAGAGAGACCACTGTGTAGTACGTCAGCTAAGTAATCCAGGATGAGAGGGAGGGAGTGCTGTGCTGTATTGGCTCCCTTAGCCTGGATCCTGGTGCAGAACCTTTTCCATTTATCAGCATAACACTTTCTGGTGCTAGGGCATCTGGCCTCTTGGATAACATCCAGAACCTGTTTAATGAGATTGGAAGATTGGTTTGGGAATAGGGAATAAGCCATGCTGTCAAATTGAGTGTCTGCAATTGGGGATGCATGAATTCCCCTTCCCTCTGGGTCAGGAGGTTTGGAATCTGAGGAAGATGTCAAGAGGGTAATGTGGACAGGCTGCACAGCAAGGGGTACCAGTGCTGTCAAGGCCAGTCTGGATCTATAAGAATGGTCCTTGGTTTTTCTTCCCTTATTTTGATCAGTACACTGGGGATGAGAGGTAGGGGAGGAAAGGCATAGACAGACAGAGTGACCCAGGGGAAGGACAGGGCATCCACTTTCCATGCTATGCAGTGATGCTCCCTGGTGCAGAATTTGCTGAGTTGATGGGTGGTGTGGAAGGCAAAGAGGTTGACCTTCGGGATTCCCCATTTTTGAGTTATTAGGGAGAAGGTACCTCTGTTGAGTTGCCACTTGTGTGGGTCCAGAAGATTTGTGCTTAATTGGTCTGCCAGAGAGTTGACAGAGCCTGGTAGGAATTGTGCTAACAGGTGTAGCTGCATGGCAGAGGCTGTGTGCCAAAATGTCATGGCCAGCCTGCATAGAGGATAGGAACGAGTCCCTCCCTGCTTGCTGATGTACCTCATCACATGTTTTGATCAGGAGAGCCCCTGGAGAGAGAAGGGGCTTGAAAGCTATCAAGGCATGCTGCACAGCCATCATCTCTTTTTGACTGATGTACAGAGGTATTTGCTGGGGGCTCCATTGGCCCTGTATGCACCTGCTGTCCAGGTGTGCAATTCAAGTGTAGTCTGATGCATCTGTGGTGAGGGTCTGGGCAGTGTGGGGTGGACAGAAAGGCATTCCCTTGTTGTGGGAGCATGCTGCTGCCCACCAAAGAAAATCTTTTCTGAAGCAAGGAATTATAGGTAGAGGAGTTTCCAGGTCTTGAGAGTGTTCGCACCAAAGGCTCTTTAGGTACCATTGAAGTTTCCTCATATGCAGTCTGGCATATGGAATGAGTAGTATGCAAGATGCCATCAACCCCAGGATCTTTCTTGCAGTTAGCTGGGGCCTGGTGGCTAGTTGAGAGAAGTAGGTTGTCAGGAAAATTTGTTTCTCTGGAGTAAGGTATGCCATCTGGGATGCTGTGTCCAGTCTTGCTCCCAGGAAGGTTATCCTTTGGGTGGGCACCTGTTTGGATTTCTTTTCGTTGATTGTGCACCCTGGGGAGGTGAGTAGGGTCTTTACAAGGCCAGGTGCTTGAGCAGCTTTTCCTGGCTGACTGCCTGAATAAGGCAGTCGTCTAATTATGGGTATATCTGGATATTTCTTTGTCTGCAAAAGGCAATGGCCGAAGCCAGACATTTTGTGAAAACTCTGGGAGAAGTAGATAAGCCAAAGGGAAATGCAGACAACTGAAAGTGTTGTGATCCTGCCCTGAAGCAGGGATATTTCCTGCATGATTCCCTGATAGGAATGTGGAGGTAGGCCTCTTTTAGATCTAGGGTGGCTAGCCAAGCGTCCTTGGAGAGCATGGGTGGCAGCTTCTGGAGAGTGAGCATTTTGAATTTTGGGATCATCAGGAAAGTGTTTAGAATGGATAGATCGAGGATGGGGTGGCAGGTGCCATCTTTTCTGGACACCAGAAAAAGTCTGGAGTAGAAACCTTGGCCTATTTGTTCTGCAGGAACATGCTCTACAGCATTCATAGAGAGCAGGGAAAGGGTTTGCTTCTGTGCTTCTGCCCACTGATTTGGAGCTAGATCTGGGAACCCTTTAGGGGTTAGAAGGGTGTGGAAGGAAAATTTGTATCCCTGAGACACAATGTTCAGAACCCAGTGGTCCTTGGTAATGGTGGCCCAGGTGCTTGAATGAAATGAGAGTTTTCCTCCTAGGGGTAAGTGAAGGTGGGCAGAGGGAGGGGATGGAGGAGCTGAGTCATTGTGAGTTGTTACCATAAGGGGGTGGCTTAGAATTCCCTGGTTTTGAAGTGGAGGTAGTCCACTGCTGAGACCTTTGCATTCCCTGGAGCTGCTGTCTGGGGGACTACTTCCACGGAGCCTAGGGTGAGCCGGTTTATTGGGAGCAGGAAAGGACCAGTGTTTGGAGGGACAATGTCTGCTGAACCTAGGGGGCTGGACCTGCAAGAAATCCTTAACTGTTTGCATAGATTTTGCTTTTTCTTCTATCTTTATTAAGACCTCTTCTGCCTTAGTGTCAAATAAGCTATCTTTGTGCAAGGGAGCATCCAGCAATTTAGATTTGACATGGTCTGGCAGCGGCTGTTCCTTAAGCCATGCATGCCTCCTAATGACAGATCCAGTGACTGCTGCCCTGCAAGAAGCTTCTAGGGTGAAAAAACAACAGTGCAAGGTGTGTTTAGTTACTTGACTTGCAGAATGCATTAATTCTTGTAAATCTTTAGATTCTGCCCAAGCAGGAAAGGAAGCCATTTTTTGTTTAAGGAGTTCCAAGGTATGTTGCTGAAATTTCAGCATATGGAACTGACAATTTAGTGCCCTGATAGTAAGAGTAGCTGAGGTGTATACTTTTTTACCCCATCTGTCCAGTGCTCGGGAATCCCTGTCTGAGAGGGATGAAATTCTTAGTAGAGGTAGCTTTAATCCCTTTTGGCCCTTGAGAAATGACCTCAGAGTCAGTTGTAGGATTTTTAAAAATATATTTGTGTGAGTCAGAGACTCTATAGTACCTGTCTGGTTTTCTGGGAGCAGGAGGAAGGGCATCAGGAGTCACACTGGATTTGAGGAAAACATTCTCCACAGCATCCCAAACAGGGGGGATGGCCAAGTGTCTGTGTTGTGGAAGGTCTAGGAATTCCCTGAGACTCTTTTTAGACTGAAGGTAGTCCTGACTCTCCCATTCAAAATGCTTCCTTAAGGTATGCAGGGTTTCCCCAAAGGAAAATCCTCTGGAGGAGAGGCTGAAGGAATGGAATCCTCTGCATCAAAATCCTCATAAGTGGAGAGGGGTTGCATGTCTTCATACTCAGATGCATCAGATTCATCCGAGTTTTGTTCAGACAAAACTACAGGGACAGACTTCTTTTCCATTTAGGGGGAGGGGGTAGCTTGGCTTCCCCTGATCAGCATGATAAGGTCTTCTGCCATTTTAAGCATTTGAGAGTGAGGCATGGTAGCAGGCACCTGAGAGTGGGCCATTGGTTTCTTGGGTGTGGTTTGTACCCTGGGCCTGAGAAACTCGGTAGTTTTAGAAAGAATGGTAGTCTCGAAAGAAGACGTCAGTTTGTGTTGAGATTCAGTAGTATGAAGGCCTTTCTCAGAATCTGGTGCCAGCTCAGTGGCTCCGAACCCATCCGAGGGTGAGACGACCGCAGGATCTTTAGTCAAAGAAGAGTTTTACAGCATACAGGACTCCAAAAGAGTCTTGGTAGCAGCCTGCAAATCAACAGAAGCGGGCATCAGGGGTTGCAAAAGCGCCTCACTGAGTACTGGAGAACTGACGACTAGCTTAACAGAAGCATCTTTGGTAGGTTTGGACCTGTGCGGTCTGTCTCTGTCTTTATCTTTACATTTTTTCAGAAGATCTGCTGTCAGATGGCTTACAGAAGCCATATTGGAATTCGAGGACTGTAAGTGAAAATATCTGGCTACAATAAAGGCCCAATGATGGATTGTTCTGGCGTTGAACAAAGCACAGAAGCGACAATGATGGACGTCGCAGTCTGGGCCTAAACAAGTGATGCAGTAAGAGTGGAAGTCTTAGTGTGGTATCTGTTTTCCACAGGCGAGACAATTATTAACTTTTTCTGACATCGGTTAGTGCAAGAAAAAAGAATCCCCAATGGGGTACTTAGCTTTAGAAGACTTCAATTCGGTAGATGAAAACTCAGGTAGCGGATGACCAGCACTCGTACGAACTGCTTCTGCTTCAGGCTCCACAGCAAGAAAGGCTGATGTAATGGTGATGGCTGCCTTACTTTATAATACTGACAACCTGATGTCAGTCCTCAAGTGACAGCAACCGACGCAGAAATACTAAGTCTCTGGTATTCGGGCTGGCCGAGGGCTACCCTGGCAGGGATAACCCAAATGTGATTAATTATAATCCCATCATCCATTTTGTGAAGTCCATGGTCTGTAGATTGGTATGTATTAATGATCTCTTGTCTTAAGTAAGTAAATTCACCAATAAAGAAAAAGTCTGGAAGTGACCCAAAGCTAATTCCTCACGAAGTGAAAAATACTGTTTTTCTAGCCAAAAGGTGGTCAGCAGCAGTATCCACAGGTTGTCCCTTCTTAGCTTTTGAAGCACTTTGGTAATCAGAGGAAAACATGGAAAGGCATACATAAGCTTCCCCTTCCAAGTTACAGAGAAGGTATCTTTTGTCATTGCTTGTTTGCATGGAGTTATTCAGGAAAATAGACTCATTTGGCTGTTTTGCATTGACAATCAAGTCTGTTTAAGGGACTCCAAAGTGATGGATGAACAAGATCTCTAATAAACATCCATCCATGAGGATATGTCTTGGACTGATTAGACAATCTGCCAATGTATTCACATGGGAGGGAATATAGACTTATTTGTAGAAAGAGATTGTATTGGACGGTCACTTCCTAAGCTGTTGTGGCTAATCTACAAATGGGTAATACTTTGCCCCACCTAATTTTTTTATACACCACTTAACTGTGGTATTGTTTGCCACTACTTATAAAGTACATGGAGATGAACATCTCCTTTACATTGGCATGAGCTCCATACACCCTGAAACTTGGTCTCTTGGAAGCAAGCTTCCCATGCAAAGTGTGGGGAATCTGTCACAATAATTCTTACTGTTGAAGGTCATACTAAAGGATCTTCCAGACTGGAGTTTACCTGTTTGGCCAATCTGTGCAATTCCAGAACTAGACAAGGAACAACTTGAATTTTTGATTGAGGGTTATCGTTTTGTTTGTATGGAATTTGTCATAAGGAACTATGAGAATCTTTGCAGCTATGAACCCAGGGGCTTTTATAAATTCTTGAATTTTGGAGTAAGTTTTATAGATAATGACTATTCTGCTGTCTAAGCTGTTTTCTAGAGTCTTTGCAAGTGATTTGGAGAGACAGTCAGCTTTGTATGAAATGGCTGCTCAAAAAATTAACGGGACTTGTTTAGACTACACAGATTACAGGTTTATTTAATGCACGTTCGTGACTTTGGCGTGTGCGTGTACACAGTTCCCAGGAAGTGACGCAGGCGAAACCCAGAGTGATCATCCCAGTCACAGATGCTGTTAGCAGTGCCACCGGTGGTACTAATGCAGAGAGGATTTCAGTAAGGGCTTATTGAAGACTGAAGGATTTCCGTGACAAAAGTTGAAGAATAACTCTGGAGCTGATTGCGCCAAGATATTTGAAATCTATGTTATTACATTTCATTACACCTGCTTAATGACAGAAGGCAATTTATTATCCAGGCTTTACCGTATTTCCTTCTGCACCTGTTTTCAAATTGATTTCTGAGGCCAACAAATGAGAAGATTGACTAAAGACAATATTTGGAATCCATGTACTGTTAGTATCGGATGCCTTCATTGTGAAAACCTGTAGACAAACAGTACCTAAAGACAAACGAAGTGTTGTCTTCTGCCAAGTTTCTGGAAGAACTATCCATTTCATTTGCAAGATTAGCATTTGACTTTCCTCCTTCAGACAAGAATTTTTGCTCTTACAGATAATTTTATATCTGTTCAGAATTCACAGACTTGAATTTTAAGCTGAGTAAATCTGGAATGGCTAAGAAGCAAAACCAAAAAGGTGACTCCTTCGTGAACAAGCCCCATAATACATTGTATAGAAAGGGACAAACCTCCCTGCTGAAACTAGTGGAAGTCGCTGCCCTCTAAAGTATAAAACAAGGTGACTCCTTCGTGAACAAGCCCCATAATACATTGTATAGAAAGGGACAAACCTCCCTGCTGAAACTAGTGGAAGTCGCTGCCCTCTAAAGTATAAAACAAGGTAACTCCTTCGTGAACAAGCCCCAGAATACATTGTATAGAAAGGGACAAACCTCCCTGCTGAAACTAGTGGAAGTCGCTGCCCTCTAAAGTATAAAACAAGGTGACTCCTTCGTGAACAAGCCCCAGAATACATTGTATAGAAAGGGACAAACCTCCCTGCTGAAACTAGTGGAAGTCGCTGCCCTCTAAAGTATAAAACAAGGTGGTTAAAGTAGTACTTATTACCTTAGGCTGGAAGTTGCCGTGTAGGATCCTCGGCTACCTTAGTTTCAGGTAATCCACCTGGATTTTACCCAATATTACTTCCCCAAGAAATACTGAACTTTCAGTGTCCTGCCTCCTAAAAACTCAGAATTATACTCAACATTTGGATAATTTCCTAAAAAATTGGATTAAAATAAACCAAAAGATAAGGAAAAAAAAAAAATCTTTACAATTAGGCTATATACCCAGCTGAGCTTTACTTCCTGGGTTATAGTAGTGGATTTGTTAGCCCGCTTCGTTAAGCCACGCTCAGGCTCACTTCGCCCTCCCTGCCCGCATATCCCACCCGCCCCTACTACCTCTACATTTATAACCATAAAACCACACCCTTCATCCCCAGGTCCAATCATATTAGCCTTCTATTCAATCACTCTCCCTATCACAGGAGATACATCTTATCCCATGCCCATCCACTACCGCCTTTCTCTCCCTAACTTCTTACACATCCATTCCTTCAAAGGCACCTGTAAGTGCATCCTTGTGAACCATATCCCAAAAGTCCTTAAAGATGTGGTACCTTATGCTAATACCGCTCCTAATAACCTCCTATCTTACAACCTTATATGAAACCCAAACTTGTTTAGGGATCTCAGCTTCCAGGGCTGAGACCAACACTCCAGAAATTAATCTCCTGAACTTTTATCACACTCAAGGTACATGGGTGGACACTACTTCTTGCTCCATGCTTCCATACCCTCATACCTCAATAAATATCAACCTTAAACAGAAGCATACCTATAAAATTGTAAATAAATTCCTAAAGCTTATCTCCAAATTAAGACTAAATCTACTTAGACATGGGGACATACATCCTAACCCTGGTCCTACCAATATTATCCAACAATCCCCTCTCTTCACGGACCTCAAAAACAATCCCATTACGGTACCCTACTAACTCACTTCTTACCTGCCATCTGAACATTAGAAGTATTAACAATAAGGTACATGAACTTCATGCAGTTATAGCTGACCTCTCCCCAGAGATCTTGTGCCTAACTGAAACATGGCTTAAACCATCCACTATGGACAATGAAATACTTATCCCTGGGTATAATATTTATAGGAAAGACCGAATCTCTAGAAAAGGAGGAGGGTTGCCATACTCTATAAATCCAATCTAACCGTTCTATCGATGTCAATCAACCACCTCAGATTAACAATGCTGAGATCCTTATTTCTAGGCTTCAAATCAATATTACTAAATTCATCTATATTATCTGTGTGTATATTCCCCCAGGTAAGAACGTAGATACTCTTGAAGCTACCTTACACTGGTTATCAAGTCACTTCCCTCAGAAAACCATAGTCCTTGGGGACTTTAATATAGACTGGACTTCCTGTTCCCTCAAGCCCCTCCACTCATATAAACCTACACTCCTTCATGCAAATCGTTAACACGCCCACTAGGATAAACAAATCTAACCAAAAAGAGAGTATACTTGATTGGGTGCTTATCAATAGTGATCCTAACCAATATACATCTGGTTCTCTCCCTGATAGCCTAAGTGACCACCACCTTACCTACATTATTAAGCACAAAATAGCCATCCCAAAACATTCCACACTAAGATTAATTAGAAATAAAAAAAAATTTGACCCTACTAGATTTCAACTAGAATTAAACTCTTGCAACTGGACGATACTAAAATATTTACCCCTAGATGAAGCAGTGCAGTATTTCAACAAAAAATTCCTGGAAATTCTTAATTTTCATGCTCCTATTCAGTCTAGGAAGACTAAGACAGGAGATGTCCCGTGGCTCTCCAAAGAGACCAGGCAGAAAATTAATCTTAGAAATAAAACATGGTCGGTATGGCGAAGCAATAAACTACCAGTTGATCAGATTAAATATAGACAACTTAGGAATGAAACCAAAAGACTAATCTTACTTGATAAAAGACAATACTATTGGAAACTGCAAACTGAGCATACAAACTGTCCACAAAAGTTCTGGGCCGGGCTAAATAATCTTCTACACCCAGGACGCTCCACTACCCCTGTCCCTGCTACACTCATAGATAAACCATCGGACATGATCTCAAATAGTTTCAATTGCTTCTTCACTGAGACAATCCAAACCCTGTCTAATCAACTGCCACTTAACTCTCAAAGCCTTGATACTCCCACCTATAAAAACATTCCCCAATTTACCTTTCAGCCTGTAGCAACTTCTTTCATCTGTAAATTAATCAAAAAACTAAAACCTACCACACTCTCAGCTGATCAACTTCCAGCTGAATACTTGCAAAAATCAGCTGAAGCCATTGCCTACCCTGTGTCAATACTCATTAATCGGACCCTAACAGAGGCCAAAATCCCTGATATCTGGAAGGTATCCTATGTAATTCCTCTCCATAAAGGTGGCACTTCCACAGACCTCTCGTACTACAGGCCCATATCCATACTGTCCCCCCTAGCAAAAATAATGGAAAAATGCGCAGAAACAGCTTATGCAACACTTACTTGACAATCACCTATTAGCTGACACTCAGCATGGTTTCCGACCTCTCCATAGCACTACCTCAGCCCTTCTTGTCTTCTCCAATACCATAAATACCTATCGTAATAACAATAATATCTCCTCAGCATTATTCTTAGATCTGTCCAAAGCCTTTGATATGGTGGACCATAAATTACTAATTGATACATTGCATTCATTTGGTCTGGACACTACTGCTATTCAATGGTTTAGATCCTACTTAAATGGTAGAAAACAAGCAGTTTTATGGCAGACCAAACTTTCTAACTTTCAACCCAATACTCTGGGAGTCCCACAAGGATCCATCCTAGGACCACTATTATTCTCAATCTTCATCAATGACCTGCACACAGTTGTATCAAATGCTAGTTGCATTCAATATGCAGATGATTCCACGCTGATTTGCTCTGGAACATCCCCTATAGAGTTACAATCTTTGACCCAAACTACTTTCAGCAAAGTAGAAAACTGGCTCTCTAGTCGCCGTCTGATACTTAATCCAAAAAAACAAAATGTTACTGTTTTCACCGACAAAGGTCAAGCCCTCAACTTTACAATCCAAGCAAAGGACGGACAATAATCTCTCCGGATCCCTCGACAAAATTATTAGGGTAACTATAGATAACAACCTAAAATTTGATACTCATGTAAACCTAATGATTAAATCAATCAATAAGAAACTAGGTTCGCTATATAGAATAAAAAGCTTCTTGACCCCCAAGCTAAATCTGCCATTGCCCAAACCCATCTCCTCTCTACCCTACTGTACTCATCCCCTTACTACATAATATTAATAAACGATCATGAACAAGCTCACTATCTGTTATAATCACATTGCTAGGTTTGTTACTGGGTTACCATATAGAACCCACCACTGTACCAACTTAACCCAGCTTAACTGGCTTGAGCTACCGAAACTAATTTCTTATAACCTACTAGTACTGACCCACAAAATTTTATATAACCCTGGATACCCTCCCTCACTCAAAAATTGATCTCCCTTGCAATAACCCTCGACCACTGAGGTCATCCAGTCGCCTCCTTATACAAACAAGTAAAACTAATAACGCAGCTGGTGACTCTCCTTACCAACTCCGAGGGAAAACTTGGAACAAACTCCTCCTGATATTACCTCACTCCCTCTTTAAACCAATTTAAAACTAAACTAAAAGGCTACCTGGGGTCTGATATTACCTGCCATTGCTTTAACCCTGGCTAGCTATCTCTCTGAATATACTACTCCTAGATCCTGGTTATCTGAGTAATCCTTATTATAATAATTTGCTGTCATCATGTATAATTATTAAGTAAACTAACTAAATTTAAGCTATTAATTTACATATCATGTAATGACTAACCTCACCTTGCTTTAAATGTTTATGTTTTTTGTTACTTCTGTAAATGTCTCATATTGTCTTGCTTGGAGCTTTTCTCCCCGGGCCTCCGCTGTAAATGGACATGTATCCAGTCGGACTATCCCGGTTAACAAATGTAAAATAAAATAAAATAAATAATAAATTCTCTGGTTGACGCAGACTTCTGTTTTGCCAGATTTTGAAAGTAACCTTTGCATGCTAATTTTTTGTCTTATAGGAGAAAGGCCTTTTATAATGTAGTCTCTGTTAAGCAACCTAGGCAGATCACTTTGGAGGAAGGAATAAAAGATTTGTTTACATTCAGAGTAAATCTTAGATTCTAAAGAAAGTCATGGAGAGTTTCAAAGCTTTTAGTGCCTTTGAACTGGAAGTTGCTTGAATGAGGAAATCATCCAGGTAAGGATTGATGTGAATTCCTTGGAGCCTTTACAAGGCTATAATTGGACCTAGGTACTTTGTTAATACCCTTGGTGCTATACAACACCCAAAGGGGCAAAGAAGTAAACTGTGACTATTGTTGATAGGAATGTGTAAGTAAATGTCTTAAATCCAGAGTGACCAATAGGGCATTTGGGAGCAGAAAAGGCCAGCTGAGTCTGAATGGTGAGCATCCTGAAGTGATGTTGAGTCTTGATGAACCTAGACTGGTGTCACTCCAAGAGGGTACGATATTTGATGGCCTGGGAGGACATGGTTGGCGGACCACACAGCTTTGCCAGGGATGACCTACACTTATCCAGCTAGGGTTTCAGATATTGACAATGACCTTTTCCACCCCCACAGTGCATTTTACAGGCAATGGCAAACTGATAAACCTACTGACTTAACTGAACCTATGAAGGGATATCTGAAGATGGTACTGCTCAGTGGTAGATGACTTAACAAGAAACTCTACTTCCTGCAAACTTTCCTCTCCCTGGAGTGTAGACATCTGTGTAGTGAGACATGGTTTAAAGTCACTGAGAGTACCCCAGCAATGCAAAGTTATAATGCCTTTTACACCTTTAGACCAGCTACTACACAACGGGAACTAAAGGTGGTGGAGTGTCAAGTCTATATTAAGACTGATCTCTCATCCAGACTAGTTAAAGTGTATTACTCACTGGAACTCATACATGTGCAACTCACCATAAACAAGGTGTCGTACAATATTCCTGCAATATATAGGTCTCCCTCCATGTCCCAGGAAACCTATAATACTTAACCGAATGTACTAGAGACCCTCACTGCTCAACCCAATATGATATTCATGGGGGATCTCACCTACCTCTCTATAGACTGGGAATCCTAACCACTTCTAATTCACAAGCCCAGTGATTCCTAAACTTTATTAATACCAACATCCTGGAACAGTTGGTCCTTTCTTTTACCAGAGGTACACGCATCCTTGACCTTGCACTTACAAATATGGAGGGCCAATGATCCTCACCCAATGTAATATCTTCGCTTGTCAGATATGACCATGAGGCAGTACTTCTTGAAATAAAAATTAAATCCAGGGATCCAGTAAAACCAAACACCTTTGGAACTATCCCAAGGCTAACCTCTCTCTACTAAGCAACACCTTGGCTAAATTCCAAGCAACCCCAAACCCAGTAAACACCACAGAATACACTGAGTGATTTACAAATTCTCTGTACAGCCCTATAGATAGCTGTATAGATCAAGCTGTGCCCACTTGTATTAAGAATATATGACAATCTTTAAAGACCCTGGTGAAATCACAATAGCAATTGGTTATTCAAGAAAAGAAAAAAATCTTGGCCAAGCATAGGAGGAACAAGGCCATACATACTAAAAGCCCCCCTTACCAGTGTAAACAGACAGCTAAGATGGTTAATTAATACTTCAAAAGCTAAATTTGAAGCAAAAATAGCTTCTCAGGCAAAGGACAATCACAATGGTTTCTACAGCTATGTCCATAGCCTCAGAGGAAATACACAACAATGCATAGGAGTTGTTGCAAATGGCATAATCCACACTGAACTGGAGGCTACTGCCAACCTTTTGGCTGACAGGTTCAGCTGAAATCCCCCCAGTAGTCCAAAGGTAATACTAAATAGCATGAAACATGACCTCTCTGGTCTACTTGAATGACTTTTCAACTGGAGCCTTCAGTCAGGTTTTGTGCCCAAGGAATGGAGGATAGCTACAGTCATTGCCCTGCACAAAGGAGGTCTAATTGCCGATCCAGGCCCATAAGTCTTACCAGCCTCATATATATAAGGCCACGGAAAGAATCATCAAGGACATGATAAATAAAGACATAGGTAACCTACAAACTTTGGACCCATCACAGTTTGGCTTTGTTAAAGGGAAGTCAAGCCTATTAAATCTGGTGTACTTTTTTAAGAGAGTCACCCAAGCATTGGATGAAGGTAGGACTGTGCACACAGCTTACCTCAACCTGGCCAAAGCTTTTGATACAATACCCAACTCAGGCATTACAGGCAAGCTCACTAATTTAGGTATAAACCTGTTTATCACTTGCTGAATAGCCAATTTCTAAGACATAGGACCCAGGATGTCACCCCTGGGATTCCGGGTACTGGCTAAGGCTCTTGCCACCCCTATAGTGCCCTTTTTAGGCAGTGTTCCAAAGACCAAAATTAAAACCATAACAGCAACAAACAAATGCAATCTGAGGGTCATGCTGCTCAATGCTAGAAGTTTAAATCTCAAGATGCACTCATTTGAAGCTCTCCTCAAAATGGAGAATGTTGACATCTGTGCTGTAACAGAGACCTGGTTTAAGGAGGCAGAATGCACCCCTGCACATCCAGGCTACAACTCATTCCATACCTTTCGGCCCCAGAATATGGCTGGAAGCTCCAAAGGCGGTGGTGTCTCCATAATCTTAAAGGATATGCACACCTCTAGACTGGTAGCCCAGCATAATGCATCCGAGATACTTCATGTACAACTAACACTGGGTAAGATGGCGATACAAGTCATAGCCTGCTACAGAACCCCAAACATGTCCCTAGATTCTCACTCCAAGTTCCTAAGCAGCCTGGAATCTATCAAGGTCCAACCAAATACTCTCCAATACTGGGTGATTTCAACTATCCTTCCATCAGCTGGGAAAACTATTCAAGTACCAATATACAGGCCCAACGCTTTCTGGAATTTATCAGTTCCAATCTCCTGGACCAGCTCATTCTGACCCCCACTAGAAGAGGCAACATCCTCGACCTGGTTATCACCAACATGGGAGACCATTGCTCCACCCCTATAGTCAATGCCTTCTTGGTTAAATCTGACCACAAAATGATCACCATGGAAATCTCCATCTCACTTACAACCCCTGCTAAGGTGACCACCCGGAAAAACTTCTCTAAAGCTGACTTTGGGCTCCTAAAAACAGAGGTGGCTAACTTCTCAGCACCCATGCCAATAGAAAATAGCTGCATGACTGCCGAACCATACACCAATGCACTGTACGAGCACATACACAAATGCATGAACCTTGCCATACCAAATAGAACTAAGATGCTCTCCTCCAAAAAATGGTAGGCAATCTGGTGGTCCACAGCCATCAATAAACTCTACAACAGAAGGAAGAAACTGTTGCAGAAAAAAATGAAGTCACAAGACTGGAAAACCTCCTTTATCAGTCTCAACAAAAAGATAACATCCCTTATTAAATCCTCTAAAGCCAGCTGTAAAGGCAAAATTGTGGCTGACACCAAAAACAACCACAAAGCCTTCTATAGCTATATCAATACCCTCCAAGGCAATACCCATATTTGCTCTGAGTTATTGCACAATGGGATTTCCTATACTGAGCCAAAAGATATAGCCAACATTCTGACCAATAGAGTCAGTGCCAACTTTATACCTCCCCCCCAAGGGCCCTATCACAATACCAGAAGAAAGCCTGGTACCCACCATTTCTGTGGCACAGGTAAAAGCTGCATTGTCCAAAGCCAAGAATACAGCATCCATGGGACCTGATAATATCCCTGGCTGTGTTCTACATGAGCTACAAAATGAACTGGCACCTCATTTGTGTGCCCTGTTCATTCACAGCCTTACCTCAGGCTATGTCCCTAATGAATGGCACACTGCTACAGTCATCCCGCTCCATAAAGGGGGAGCAAATACAGACCCTGGGAACTATCAACCCATTAGCCTGACGAGTCTAGTATGCAAAGCTATGGAGTGCATCATCATGGACCTGCTTAACAAAGATATAGGTAATCTGCAATCTCTTGACCTCACGCAGTTTGGCTTTGCCAAGGGGAGATCCTGCCTGCTGAACCTGGTTGACTTCTTTGAGGCAGTCACCTAGGCTGTGGATGAGGGTAAGGGAGTGCATACAGCCTACCTCAAACTGGCCAAGGCCTTTGATACCATTCCTCACTCAGGTATCATTGATAACTCACCAAACTAGGCATCAATCCTTACATCACTAGGTGGGTTGCAAATCGGCAAACAGACAGGACCCACAGAGTTGAAAGTTGTGGAATCCAAGTCGGACTGTCGACCAGTCATGAGTGGAGTCCCACAGGGTTTGGTCCTGAGCCCTCTCCTGTTTGGCATCTATTTCTCAGAAGTCCAGGCCAACACAGAAGGACTCTGGCTGACAAAGTTCTCTGATGACTGCAAGCTAGGAGTCATTATCAACTACCAAAGTGATGCAGACATCCTACAAAAGGGCCTATCTGAGACCAGTGACTGGTGTTGGAACCATGGCCTGAAGCTTAATGCCAAAAAATGCGTTATCATCCCCTTTGGAAAAACCTCAGTTCCCATGAATTACCATGTTGATGGGAGCCCACTGAACACTGAAGGGGCCATAAGAGATCTGAGCACCCAGGTCGACAGCCACCTCACCTTCAACCACCACATTGTCACTATGGTCAGAAAGTCCTTCTATGTGGCACATCTTATAACCAAAGATTTCACATCCAGGAAGAAAGAGGTCCTCATCCCACTCTACTCATCCCTCATTAGACCAGTCATCGAATATAATGTCCTGTTTGGCATGTACCTGACAAGACAATAGCTGGAGAGGCCACAAAAAGGTGCCTCACAAAATGGATCTTAGGCCTTAAACGCATGTCCTACATGGATAGACTCAAGAAACTTCAGCTGTTCTCAGTCTCTTACCATCTAATTAGAGGTGATCTCTGCTTGACTACAAAGCCATGTCTGACCCAGCCCTACTTGAAATGCTACACCTAAAGAAATTCCAGTCCCCCCATGCCACACATTCCAGATATCACAACCTCATTACCACAATAAACAGAACATGCTGGAGGGACAGGTTCATCTCCCAAAGACTGCCCATACTCTGGAATAAGCTTCCCATTCATGTCAAGCAGAGCAACTCGCTGGCCCACTTCAAGAGAAATCTTGATGAGTGGATGGGTAACAGAAAGTTCACCCCAGGGATCACTCCAGTTGCCCTACTGGATATGGGCACTGTGAACTAACATCAGGTGGCATGGTGCCCGGTCAATTTTTTAGGGCTAGGCTTGTAAAGGCTCCAGGGCCATTAGCCTAGTACACACCTATGAACCTATGAAAATAGGTGAGGCCACCTCCACCAGGAGGCCAGTCACTAGCAAAGTCCACAAGGGTTCAGTACTGGGCCCACTCATTTTTGGCATCTACGTATCTGAAATGAAGCAAATGCTGAATGTTTAGTGGTGACTAAGTTTGCAGATGATTGCAAGCAGGGAGTTATCATCAACTCCCCTTCAGACACTAGCATTCTGCAAGAAGGTCCATCTCTGACTAACAGATGGTGCCAAAGCCATGGTCTTAAACTCAATACTATGAAATGCACAATTGTACCCTTTCAGAAATCAACTATCCCGGCTAATTACCATGCTAATAATACACTCCAAAAAGTTGATCCAGTGTTCAGGGATCTGGGTACACACATCGACAGTAACCTTATCTTCAACAACACATGGCCACAGTGGTGAGGAAATCCTTTTATATTGTGCAGCTTATAAGTAAGGTTATGGCATCTAGTTCCAAAGAGGTCATTATCCCACTGTACTCTGCCATTATCATACCAGTCATAGAGTACAATACTCTCTTTGGTGTGTACCTGACCAGACTTATGCAGCAACTAGAGTGACCTCAAAGGTTCCTTATGAAAAGAAAACAAGGTGCAACAAACCTGCCTTATGCAGAGCAACTTAAAACTCTTTCCTTTTACTCATTCTCCTATAGATTGCTGAGAGATGATCTATGCCTGGCTTACAAGGCATCCGCAAACCCCACACTTTTGAATCTTCTACATAATCGTAAGTCAAAGAGTACCAGAAATACAAGGTCTACGGACCTGAAGTTTGCCTGTGACTTAAACAAAACATGCTGGAGAGACAGATATGTGTCTCAGAGACTGCCCCTCCTATGGAACAAGCTTCCCATCCATGTGAAACTGACTTTGTCTATTACCTAGTTTAAGCACAACCTAGACAAATGGATGGGGAATAGGAAATTTACACCAGGCCTGGAACCCATGTCTCTTATATACAAAGGTAGCTTATAAATACCTGGCCCTCAGTGTCTTATTTGGATGAAGGACATCATTATTCTTTTGGGTAGAACTTGGCTAGGCTTAGAAAAGTCCCTGAGATCATTAGCCTAGTAACAATCCACAAATCTATGAATCTAGAGTTGGCCTCCAGTCAGTTTCTTTCCTGGAGACTAGAAATAGTCTTGAATTCAGTCCTTTTCCTCAAAGGTGAGGAAGCACTACTATTACCCCTAACAGAAGAAGGTCTGAAATACTAAAGGGCATAAGATTCTCATGATCTTTGGGAAACTAAGGAATTCCTGAGAGCATAGGTTTGGGGTAAAACTGAAGCTCATTACTTTTTCTTATGGAATTAATCACCCAGGAGTCTGAAGTGATTGTTCCCTTAATGGGAGGTAAAGAGAAAGTTATCCATCAATTCTTGAAAAAGGGGATAATTACCCAGGGTGGGGAAGATGAACAGGAAGGAAAACTAGGAAGGTATAGTTAGGGCTTATTTCTGTCATTGTTGATGCAGAGGAACCCACTCTGCTTCTTCTTAAGAGTTCCCTTGCCATGTTTTGTCTAAACCAAACTTTGCCTTATTCATGTTGTTTAGCTTTGCATTGCTTTCTACAGAAAATACCTTTTTCTGCAGGATAATGTATTTCAGATATGAGGACAGCAAAAGAAAAAGTTGCTTTACCTCTTGCATCACTTTATCTCTGTCATCCATATTTTTTGTTATCCAGAGAAGCAATCACCGAGTGAACGTTGATGCCCTCTGGTAAGGCTTGGAGCCCTATCCATGCATGGCTACGCATAACAGAGCCAGAGGCAGCTGCACCAATGGCATTATATCTACATTTTGTGGAATGTTTAGCAATTTTAGATGTGGAATGAAACATTTTTAGAAGTTTTTATTTCAAACCTAGGTTAAGAATTTCAGAACTCTTCTGACCCATACTGTTCAACATAGATAATAAGGATTTAGTCATATGTGTATGACAACTAATATCTCTAAATGACAGGACTGCAGATCAATAATCATTTTTATGAACCTGTCAAGGGCTTTGCTTTTCTTATAATTTGGTAGACAATTAGAAGCAGAAACTTTTTTAGCTTCCTTCTCCACATTCAAAGAAACAACAGCAGGGTCAGCAGCAGGGTTTCATTCTAAATATACTCCCTGTAGGTATTCCTAGAGCTACATCATCTGATTAACGTGCTGCAAGTCACCCCAGCCAGTTAAAGTAACTGCATTCACGATGGCCTTGGATGCTCCAGTCTGCACCTGAGTAGCTTACCAAGGGAAAAGTACAGTTTTGTACCTACCATAAATGTAGATGTTCGAAGATCCACATTGCTGCAGTCCTAACACTTGGGTAGTCCCGCTGTCCCAGTCGGCCCGAATACCAAAGTATAAGGCTGACGTCGGTCAAGGCGCATTTGTCTGACATCAGGACGTCAGGGTACAAATGCGCATGACCGACGTCATATCCTCAGTCTTTTCTTGCCCCAGATGTCAGAAGACCCTAAAAAGATAAGGCCAAAACCAAAAAACACCAAAACACTCCTGTACCTAATATATGTACAATATATACAAATTTACAAAAAATAGAACCTCACCCCACAACCACCCCTAAACACAGAGGGAAGGAGGGAGGGAAATTGGACTGCAGCAATGTGGATCTTGAACATCTACATTTATGGTAGGTACAAAACTGTACTATGTTCTTCATCTCACATTGCTGCAGTCCTAACACTTGGGTAGAATCCCAAAGCAGAGGTAAGGGAGGATGGCTAAACTATAATGAAGCAGGAGCTGCAAAAATGCCCTGCAACACCGCAGTGGCAAAACCAGCCCTGGACTTAGAATAGAGAGGAAGGTGGTAATGCTTGGAGAAAGTATGCACTGAACTCCAAGTAGCTGCCTCCAAAATATCCTTAGTTGCCACCCCCCTTAGAAATGCTGTTGAAGTGGCAGTAGCCCTAGTGGAATGAGGCCTAATCCCAGCTGGAATCTCCTTGCCATGATGGGAGTAACAGAATGCAATGCAAAACCCAATCCACTTAGATATAGTTTGTTTTGACACAGGCTTGCCCTGGGAACTCAAAGCAAAAGAAACAAACAACTGCTGAGACTGCCTAAAATCCCTAGTCCTGCTTAAATAATAACGCAACTGTCTGTGTACATCTAAGGTGTGCAAAATCTTTTCCCTATTTTGGGGATCTGCATAAAAAGTAGGCAAATGAATAGTTTGGTTTAAAGCCACACTAGAAACCACCTTAGGCATAAATGAAGGATTAGTACGTAATGATACCCTATCCTTATGAAAATCAAAAAGGCTCAACCGCCATAAGGGCCTGCAATTCAGAAACCCTTCTTGCAGAAGTAATGGCCAACAAAAAAGCAGTCTTCCATGACAAGTATTTCAACTCAGCAGTAGCAGAGGCTCAAAAGGTTGTAGAGTAAGTTTCTCCAACACAAAATTGAGGTCCCAAGCAGGAGTAGGAGCTCTATGTGGGGGTCTTATATTCTTTGCCCCTCTAAGAAATTGCTTGAACAAAGGATGAGAAAACAATGGTGGGTCACAATCATAGTGAGCTGAAATTGCTGCAGCATGAATCTTAATGGAAGAGAAAGACAAGCCCTTGTCCAATAGCTCAGTAAGATATTGAAGAGCCACACTCAAATTAGGCTCAGAAACATCCAAATCCTTTGCTGGACTCCAAAATAAAAATCTCTTCCATTTTTCTGCATACACCTTACGTGTACTAGGTCTCCTGGCTTCCATAATCACATTCAAAACTTGTTGAGGAAGTTGAGACCTGCTGTGGTTCAAAACAGAATATGCCAGGCTGTTAGATGAAGAGAGTGAAGCTTGACATTGAGTAGATGACCGTCCCTCTGAGACAAAAGGTGTGGAATTAAAGGTAAAGGCCATGGAGGCTTTCTTACCAGATTCCTCAGTAATGGGTACCAGTGTTGCCGAGGCCAATCTGGAGCTATCAAAATCATCCTTGGCTTGTCTTGTCTGACCTTTAGGAGTACCTTTGGGAGGAGAGGCAGAGGTGGAAAGGCATACACATGAAGATTTTCCCAACTGAACGAAAGAGCATCCACTTTCCAAGCTGTGTGATGAAACCTTTTCGCAAAACTTTGGCAGCTGGTGGTTTAGTGGAGAAGCGAACAGATCTATGTCTGGAGTTCCCCATGACACTGTCAATTTTGAAATACATGAAGATCCAGTTTCCACTGTGGGGATCCATGATTTGCCTGCTTAACACATCTGCTAAGGAGTTCTGTGCTCCTGGCAGAAACCTTGCCTGAAGAGTAAGCTGCAAGCTGAGCGCAGTCTCCCACAAAATCATTGCTTGCCTGCATAGAGGATAAGAATGTGTTCCCCCTTGCTTGTTGATGTACCACATGACAGTTGTGTTGTCTGTTAGAATCAACACCTGCCCTGGAAGAAGTAACTCCTTGAAAGCCATCAATGCAAACTGGACTGCTAACATCTCCTTCATGTTGATATGTAGATGCTGTAGTCTGGCAGGCCACTTGTCTTGTATCCACTTTCCATTCAGATGAGCTCCCCAAGCTATGTCTGAGGCATCTGTCGTCAGAATCTGACTCGCCTCTGGCCGGGTCACAGAGAGTCCCTTGTTTAGGTGACATTCCTGAGCCCACCACAAAAATTCCTTTTGAATGCAAGGTATTATTTGAATGACAGTGTCCAGATCCTGGCAGTGCTGTGTCCATACATTTTGAGATACCATTGTAGCTTCCTCATATGCAGTTTGGCATTGGGAAGCACCAGAATACAAGATGCCATGAACCCTAATGCTTGAAGGACTGTCCTTGCAGTCAGCACGGACTGATGAGATAGTTGATGGAAGTAAAGGGATAGACTCTTTTGTTTGTCCGGGGTTAAAAGGCCATCTGAGCTGCTGTATTCAGTCTCACACCCAGAAAGCACATGTCTTGAGAGGGTACTAGACTGGACTTTATTTCGCTCACAGAATACCCCAGGCATCTTAGCACTGCTATCACATATTCCAGATGCTGAAGAAGCTCGTCCTTTTCTTGAGCCAGAATCAGACAGTCGCCCAAGTAAGGATAGATTTGAATTCCTTTTAGCCTGAAAAGCTACAACTGGAGCCAGAACTTTTGTGAATACTCTGGGCAGTAGATAAGCCAAAGGGCAATGCAGAGAACTGATAATGTGAATTTCCAGCTCGGAAACGCAGATACTTCCTGCAACTGAGTCTGATAGGCACATGAAGGTAAGCCTCCTTGAGATCTAAAGTTACCATCCAGTGATCCTTGCCCAGCAGAGGTAAAAGCTGTTGTAACGCCAACATTTTGAACTTGGGAATGTCCAAATAAGTGTTGAGGATAGACAAATCTAAAATTGGTCTCCACGTGTTCCCCTTTTTGGTACTAGGAACAGGCGAGAATAAAATCCTAGGCCCCTTTCTGGCACAGGAACCGCTGAATGGCCCCTATCTGGAGCAACAGAGAAATTTGCTTGTGAGCCTCTTTTCTTTGCATAGGAGGAATGTCTGGCATGCCTTTGAAAAGAGGCAAGGTATGGAAATAAAACCTGTAACCGTGGTGAACGATATCCAATACCCATCTGTCTTGGGTAATAATACTCCAATTTTCTTTGAAAAGTGCCAGCCTTCCTCCCAAAGGTGCTGCCAGACGAGAAGGCTCTGGCAGCTGAAAAGGCAAGTCATTGGGTCTGCTTACGAAAGGACTGACCCCTGCCCTCACCAGAAGACTGGGCAGGCGAACTGCCTGTTCTAGGCCTAAAAGAACCTTGAGCTCTGCCCCTACCACGACTAGATCTACCCCTAGACTGAGAATCATAAGAAGGATAAGTCCACCCCTTAGTAAGCCAATTTCTACTAAACTTTGGAGGCTGAACCTGCAAAAAATCTTTAACAGTCTGCATAGACTTAGCCTTGTCCTCCATTTTCTTCAAAACTGCTTCCACAGGCGCACCAAATAACACATCAGATTGTAAAGGAGCATCTAAAATCCTTGTCTTTACATGTTCAGCTAAATTCTGATCCCTCAGCCAGGCGTGCCTGCGAAGAACAGAACCAGTGGCTGCCACCCTCGAAGAGGCCTGTACAGCACCAAAACCACATTGCAAGGAATGCTTACCCACCTGTTCAGAAACATGAACCAAATCCTGCAACTCTTTACACTCAATACCTTCCGCCAGAGCATCAACCTTAGACTTCAATTGTGAAAGGAGATAATTTTGGTATTTCAACATGTGAAACTGGCAATTCAAAGCCCTCATGGCTAAAGTGGAAGAAGTATACACCTTTTTCCCCCATCTATCCAAAGCCCTTGCCTCTTTATCAGAAGGAACAGGATTTTTAACAACAGAAGCCTTAACACCTTTAGGGCCCTGAGAAACAGTTTCTGGGTCTGCCCTAGGACTCTTAAGATACTTATGAGCTACAGGCACCCTATAATACCTGTCCGGTTTAACTGGGGCAGGAGGCAAAGAATCAGGGTTCAGGGAAGCCTCTGCAAAACATCCTCTACCACATCCAGAACAGGAGGTATAGCTAAAGGCCTATGCTGGGGAAGAAACAAAATTCCCTAAGCCTTTTCCTAGAATCAGAGAAATCTTGACCTTCCCATTTAAAATGCTCCCTCATGGAATGAAGAGTCTCTGAAAAGAAAAATCCTCAGGAGGAGAAGCCAAGGTGTAGAGTCATCTACATCAGAATCAGAATAAGGAGGATACTCCTGCAAGTCTTCAGTCAAGACTCAGAAGCCTCCGAACACTGCTCAAAACTCTCAAGCTCAGGTTCCACCCTAGGCCTCTTATCAGGGGGAGGTAAAGAACCTCTAATCATAGTAATCAAATCTTCTGCCATTTTAAGCATATGTTTCTTAGGCAGAGACCCTGAAGAACTAGGGAGACCCCACTGAAGATAACCCTGGCCGGCCTCTAGAAGGAACCTTGGAAACAGAAGGGAGGGCCTAACCACCTTAGGAAGGGAGGGAGAACAGCTACCTGAGAAGCCCCTTCAGCCTGGCCTACCTCCTGAGAGGACACATCTTGTAACAGTAAAGTCTCTCCCTGAGAATCCAAAGGAACTTCTGGTAGAACCACCAGCTCCACCGAGCCCTCTAAAGAACCGACGTCTGGGACAGACGGTTCTTCCACCCTAGGCTTCGCTGCTTTGTCCTTGCGCTTTTTAGATTTAAGCGGGCGCCGGAGCATCCGACGGCATGTTGTAATTACAACGCTTCCCAAAAACTAACCTGGCACAATCTAATCTTCTCTTAATAGTGCGTTTGTTAAATCTAGCACAAGAGCGACAGCCAACAACGTCATGCTCAGGCCCTAAGCAAGGTATACACAATGTATGGTAATCTCTATGAGGTATCTGTTTCCCACAAGAAATACAGTTATTCACTTTTCTGACATCCGTTAAATACTGAGGCAAGAAAAACCAAAATATTCCCAACGGGTACTTAGCCAACTTTGATTCGGTCTGAAACTCCGACTTCAGAAAATTTCAGAACGCCAACCTGCACTCGCAATACTGCTTCTGCATCGGACCATGCGGCAAAAAAGACTGAGGATATGACGTCGGTCATGCGCATTTGTACCCTGACGTCCTGATGTCAGACAAATGCGCCTTGACCGACGTCAGCCTTATACTTTGGTATTCGGGCCGACTGGGACAGCGGGACTACCCAAGTGTTAGGACTGCAGCAATGTGAGATGAAGAACATCAGCTCCTCTGTCAACCTCTGCTCAGCTAGGAAGTGCACTTTTTTCTTTTTGTTACTGTGTATATGTATCCTTATCCCACTAAACTTGCAAGCAATACTAAACCTATGAGGTCCACCTCTGTCCCATAAAGTAACTACACTCACAACAGCCTTAGATGCTCCAGCTTGCACGAATAGCTTAATAAGGGAAACATCTTCACTGTTAACCTCAGCTCAAGTTTGGAAGAGCACCTTTTTCTTCACATCAGCATATACATGGATCATTATTGCACTAGACTTGCAAGCAATACTAAACTACGATGCGCATGTTAAATTTTTAAGCAACTGCTATTAATATATGTGTATAAGCTAAATCAAATGCTCTATTTAATGTGCATTTCTGTATAGACATACCACCCTCTGTACATCCAGTCTGTTGTCCCTCTCTATATACCACAACTCCCTTTATTGAAGTATCAATTTTGCCATCTATTTAAATAATTCTACTCACTTTTCACTGTATGGAAACTGGTGCCTGCTATACTATCCACTGCTAGTATTTTTCTTCCATGCTTATGAACTATTACCATACTTAATTTTTCCCCTACACCACTTCATAATCTCTTAACTTGTCCCCTGTAATAAAGCTCTACTATTTGGGACCAAGTAAACAACACTTCAATAGATGCAGCTATAATTTTATTTGTCTCCCTTTTCTTTCCTATACTTTCAGCATACTGTACTGCGTTTAGCAGATGTCATCATTACTCAAATACACCAGATTGTCCTACCTGACCGATTGTTTCTGTAACATATTTCTCTTCCTTTGCTGTGTGGGCCCCACTCTGCCCTCACTATGCTCAGGCTCATTTCAATCCCCCACTGTACCCAACCTCAAATTCCCATCCAGCCCCATTAGATCTACATTTATACTCTTATTTTTACTCCATCCAAATTGACATATGCTTCAATCTCCTCCATGCCTGCATTTAAACCTATAAGCACAACTGCCTTACTCTCTTGCCCCTCCCCCTACTCCTGTATGCTCACCCCTACTGCTGTACTAAACTTTCAGCTCATCCCACAGAAACCATGCTGTTTGCCTCCGTGCTTATCATAACTTTTCTTCTCATTCTCTTAACTCATTTTACATCCTGTCCAATAATAAAAACAAGCATAACAGCTGCCACTTCCATTACTACTAAGCTGAACTCTGTTTACAGCTTTCATGGCATATCCCCCAGTCTATATAACATTAACCCTTTCCTATGCTCTAAACTGAAAGTACTTCACATAGGCATTCCTAACCATAACATAAAACGTCAATTTCTCCAAGTATAACATTATATCACATGCAATTTTCTTACTTCCAAAATCTCTCAGTTTTGTGATATCTACCATAACCCAGTTCTATCTCTATCCCCAACCTGCTTTGGCCACTCAAAATCTCTAAATCTTGTAACAACTAGCTTTCATATAATATGCAATAAAATAGCAGATATTCATGCCCAGATTTCCTACTATACTCCAGATTTTTTAGCTGTCACTGATACCAGGCTTAACCTTAATGTAAAACACATTGAGTTTCTTCCCCCCAGATATACTGTTATCAGGGTAGGCAGACTACAAAAGAAAGCTGGTGGTATAGCCTTACTCAACCCAAACTCCTAGAGTCTTACCCCATACTCTACCATATTACTTAAATTTGCCAATGCATAAATTCTTATCACCTTCCTAAAAATGCAGAAGACAAAAATGCAGTGTTGTAATTTATATCACACTAGGAAATAACTGTCCTATACTTGAAGACATACTATCTTGTCTAACTAATACAATTATTAATGAAACCATAATACTAGGTGGCATAAATATAAACTGGCAGAAGTTAACCTTAAACTACCCTACCCACAGCATTAACTTATTTAGATTCAAACAATTCATCACAATTCCTACAAGATATAATAAAGCTAATAACCAAAGATCCATTCTGGGCTGAATTCTGGTGTCTGACCCAAGCAAATTCACAGAGGACAGCACATTACCAGATAACCCAAGTGCCCCCCCCCCCCCCATCATGCCTACAGAACAATGTCCCATGCATCCAGGGAACATATCTATAAAACAGTCCATAAACTCTCTCTCTCACTTTGACCAACAGATATTAATTGACACCATAAAAGACAATAACTGGGCCTCACTAATAATAACTCTTCATCTAGATGAAGCAGTGGTTTATTTCAATGAAGCACTTTTATACACTCTTAATGGTCAAGCATCAATCTTTACTAATAGAACCAAATCTAATCATTCCCCATGGCTGTCAAAGCTAAGTAGACAAGTCATGACAGACAGAGACAGAGCCCATGGAGAGAATGGCAAAAGTATAAAACCAAGAAAAAACTACAATTCTAGAGACAACTTAGAAATCACTTTAAAAAATAAATAATGAAAGACAAAAAAGACAGGTTTGTATTAATGGATTAAAAACTGGAGAATTAACACCTGAGAAGCAACATTGTTACAGCAGGGGGTTGGTATTCATTGCTTTATGTTCGGCGTGTTCTTCCTTTTATGTGGATAAAACAGAGACATCTCTGGGAAAAGGGATTTATGAACATGTATATGACATCAAGAAGAAAAATTTAAACAATGCCCTATATAAGCATTCTGTGACATATCCCAGTTTTAATGATTTTAATTTTGCTATCCTGACAACTGTTACACCTGACCTTGGGGAGGGGGTCATGGGGAAATAGGATGGAGTACAGGGAACTGTACTGGCAACTGAAATTGAATACCACTGCCCTCCAGGTATAAACACAACTATATCTATAATTCCCATTTTAAAAATGAGAGCCAATAAATTGTAAAAATAATAAGAAAGATTTCATATGATTTTATATGATTTTGTCCTATGAGGATGGTGTCCCACATTAATTCATAAATGTAACTTTCATTATTCAACATTTGTCATACATCACAATTTAGATTAATTTAAATATATAATCAGCTTTAAATGTAATTCAAATGGTATGACATCCATAGAGGTGCAGGTTTTTTTAATGTGGTCTTAACACCTCATTAATATTTTATTAACACTACTTTATTAACAAGTTTACTAAGAATTTGTTATAACCTCAGGGAAGATGAGAGAAGTTTAGAAGATTTTATAGATTAGGTAATTCTGTGATTTTGGAACATTGTTTATCAACCAATCAACTGCGTTAACTATTTATTTAATTATTTATTCTCTCATTAATTGGCGCCTGGGTGGGATGGGGAAATATAAGACCTAGCTGGATGGCTTTGTTTTATAAACTATTGAAGATGTGCATTTACAATTATAAATTGCACAAATTTCAACAAGATACTTTATCTAATCTATTTTTATTACCTAAATTTGATTTACTCAAACCACTCCAAGAGTACTGATTTAAATATGGGTATGTTATAACTCTATGACGTGGGTTATGAAAGTACTGTTGTGTACACTTACCATAAATGTAGATGTTCGAGTGTATTCACTGTTGCAGTCATTACAATTGGGTTATCCTGCTGGCAGGCTACCCTCAGTCGGCCTGAATTCCGAAGTCTAGGTCCGGCGTCGGTTGCTGTCACCTCTTCCCTGACGTCAGTGCGCCAGGGGTATAAAAGATGCAGCCGACGCCATTTTCTTCAGGTTTTTCTTGCCCCAGATGTCAGGTGCCCCCAAAAGGGTAGGCTAAAAATATGCCAATAAAACATGCATGCACCAAAGTATATATTTTGCCTTCATCTACAAGCAAATACACCACATAGGTTGTATAGAATAGAGAAGTACAGATAAGTTCCAGCAAAGAAATGGGGGATGGCAGGTGAGTAACCTGGACTGCAACAGTGAATACACTCGAACATCTACATTTATGGTAAGTGTACACAACTGTACTATGTTCTTTGTGTTTCACTGTTGCAGTCATTACAATTGGGTTGAATCCCAAAGCTAAGGTTGGGAGGCTGGAGCTAAATAGCATTAGGAGTGGCTATTAGGCCCTGCAGGACTGCAGTGGCAAAGCCTATCCTGGATTTAGAGTAGAGTGGTAAGTGATAGTGCTTTGTGAAGGTGTGCACTGAACTCCAAGTAGCAGCCTCTAAAATGTCTTTGGTTGGTACTCCTCTGAGGAAGGCTGCTGAAGTGGCTGCTGCTCTGGTTGACTGTGGCCTAATGCCCTTAGGTACTGGCTTGCCATGTTGTGAATAGCAGAAACGAATGCAGTGGCCTATCCACTTTGAAATAGTCTGCTTTGAGATAGCCTTTCCTTGTGATCCTGCAGCATATGCCACTAATAATTGCTCTTTCTTTCTGAAAGCTTTGGTTCTGTTCAAACAGAAGTGTAGCTGTCTGTGTATGTCCAAAGAATGCAGAATTCTCTCCCCTTTATTTTGTGGGTTTGGACAAAAGGTAGGCAGATGAATAGTTTGGTTAAGGGCCACACTGGACACTACCTTAGGCAAAAATGTCGGGTTTGTCCTCAGAGAAACCCTGTCTTGATAAAAAAATGATAAAAGGTTCTGCAGCCATGTGTGGCTGTAGCTCTGAAATTCATCTTGCAGAAGTTATTGCAAGGAGCAGAGCTGTTTTCCAAGATAAAAACTTTATATCAGCTGTAGCGGCTTGCTCAAAAGGAGGCAGAGTTTTTCCAAGACATAATTGAGATCCCATGCAGGTACTGGTGATCTCCTTGGAGGCCTTACATTTTTGGCCCCTCTGAGGTACTGCCTTAATAAAGGATGAGAAAAGATTGGTGGTTTTGTGTTGTAATAAGCTGAAATGGCAGAGGCATGAATTTTTATAGATGAAAAGGATAGGCCTTTGTCCAGCATCTCAGTCAAGTATTGCAAAATCTGAGGAATATTTGGAACAGCTGTGTCAATTCCTTGTGCCTGGTTCCAAGCACATAATCTCTTCCATTTTCCAGCATAGGATTTTCTCGTACTAGGCCTCCTGGCCTCCAAAATGACATCCATCACTGCTTTAGTGAGGGCTGTGTTTTGTATGACTACATTATCTGCAATGCTGCCAGATTTAAGGTCTTGAGTTGGCTGTGCAGGATCTGATTGTTCTGCTGGGACAGTAGATGAGGCACTTGAGGTAAGGTCCAGGCTGGGCATTGAGACAAGCTCCTTGGGATTAGATACCAGTACTGGCGTGGCCAGTCTGGGGCAATCAGTATCATCTTTGGCTTCTCCTGTCTGACCTTTAAGAGTACCTTGGGGAGGAGAGGTAGAGGAGGAAAGGCATATACTGTTATATGTGGCCAGTCTGGGGCAATCAGTATCATCTTTGGCTTCTCCTGTCTGACCTTTAAGAGTACCTTGGGGAGGAGAAGGTAGAGGAGGAAAGGCATATACTGTTAAGTTTTTCCAGCTGAAAGATAGGGCATCCACTTTCCATGCTTGTCTGTGATAAGTCCTTGTGCAGAATCTCTTTAGTTGGCAGTTGTGAGGTGAGGCAAATAGATCTATGTCCGGACATCCCCACTTCCTTGTTACCATGTTGAAGACTTGTGGATCCAATTTCCATTCGTGGAGATCCATGAGGTTTCTGCTTATTTCATCTGCCAGAATATTTATCTTTCCTGGCAGGAACTGTGCCTGCAGATGCACTTGGTAAATCAATGCTGTGTCCCACAAAGTCATGGCTAGTCTGCAAAGGGGGTAAGAATGAGTGCCTCCCTGCTTGTTTATATACCACATGACCATGGTATTGTCTGTCTTTATCAGTAGTTGTCCCGGATGAAGTAGGTCCTTGAAGGTTGTCAGGGCATTTTGCACAGCCAGCATCTCTTTTTGATTTATATGTAGATGCATTTGGTTTGCGGACCATGTGCCCTGAATACATCTTCCTGCCATGTGAGCTCCCCAGGCATAATCCGAGGCATCCGTTGTTAATGTCTGTGTGGCTGGGGGTAGAGTGAATGGCTGTCCCTTGTTCTTGCGACAGGCCTTCACCCACCATCAAAACTCCTGTTGCAGGCAGGGTATGAGAGTAACTATTGTTTCCAGGCTGTGGCAATGTTGAGTCCAAACACTTTTTAGGTACCATTGAAGTTTCCTCATATGCAGTCTTGCATATGGAATTAGTAGAATGCAGGATGCCATGAAGCCCAAAGCCTGCAGATTTTTTCTTGCAGATAACTGGGCCTTTGTTGCCAACAGTTTGAAATAGGTAGTCAGTTGCCTTTGTTTGTCTGGCGTGAGATAAGCCATCTTTGCAGTTGTATTTAAGCTTGCACCCAGGAATATTATCTCTTGAGAGGGTACTAGTTTTGATTTTTGTTCGTTGACTGTGTACCCTAGGCATGGTAGTAATCTCTTTACAAATGCCAGATGCTGTAGTACAATGTCCTTGTTCTCTGCTTGAATGAGGCAGTCATCCAAGTAAGGATATATTTGTATTCCTCTTTGTCTGCAGTATGCAATTACTGGTGCCAGGCACTTTGTGAAGACCCTGGGCACAGTAGATGAGCCAAAGGGCAGTGCAGAGAATTGGTAGTGCATTGAACCAGCTTTGAATCTGAGGTATCTTCTGCATGTTTGTCTGATTGGGACATGTAGGTATGCCTCTTTTAAATCTAAACTCACAAGCCAAGCCTTCTTGCCCAACATGGGCAGAAGCTGCTGTAGAGTCAACATTTTGAATTTTGGAATATCCAGATATGTGTTTAGAATAGATAGGTCCAGTATTGGTCTCCAGGCTTTGTCCTTTCTGGGTACCAAGAAGAGTCTTGAATAGAATCCTTGTCCCTGCTCTTGCTCTGTTACTTGTTGAATGGCCCTCATATCCATGAGGGATGAGACTTGTTGTTGTGCCTCTGCCCATTGATGTTTTGGCAGGTCTGGCCAACCGTTTGCCCTTGGCAGGGTATGGAAGTGAAACTTGTAGCCTTGTGTCACTATGTTTAAGACCCATTTGTCCTGGGTTATTATGTGCCAATTTTTAGAAAAAAAGTGCTAGTTTTCCCCCTAAAGGTGCTGCCAGAAGGTAAGTGCTTGGCGCAGGCAGGGGGAAGTCATTGTGACTGTTTCCTGTATGGCTGTGATTTGTCTTCTCCAGTTTTGGAGGTAGAAGTACCCCATTGTTTAGACCTGTACAAACCGTGGGACTGGGATCTGCCTCTAGGGCATCTGTATCTGCCCCTTTGTGGCCTGTCTGACACTGGAAAGGACCAATTCTTTGTAGGCCAGTGTCTGCTCAATCTTAGTGCTCATGCTGTAATGGAGCATCTAATAATTTTGCTTTAACATGATCAGGTAGATTTTGTTCCTTTAACCAAGCATGCCTCCTAATGACAGAACCCGCAACTGCGGCCCTGCAGGAGGCCTCCAGAGAATCAAAACCACATTGCAAAGTATGCTTTCCAACCTGTTCAGCTGCATGCAATAAATCCTGCATTTCTTCATTTTCTGCACATTCAGAACTTACCAATATTTTCTGTTTAAGCAGTGACATTATATATTGCTGATATCTGAGCATATGAAACTGACAATTTAAAGCCCTTATAGCCAAGGTAGCAGAAGTGTAAATCTTTTTTCCCCATCTGTCCAGAGCCCTAGAATCCCTGTCAGAGGGAGTAGGGTTTTTTGCAGTGGAAGTCTTGACCCCTTTGGGACCCTGAGAGATAGTTTCTGGGTCAGCAGCAAGGTTTTTGAATAGGAATTTATGAGAGTCAGGAACCCTGTAGTACCTGTCCGGCTTAACAGGAGCTGGAGGTAAGGAGTCAGGGGTCAGACTGGACTCTGAAAATACATCATCTACAATATCTAACACAGGCGGGATAGCTAGGGGCCTGTGTTGTGGTAGTAAAAGGAAGTCTCTGAGCCTTTTCTTAGATTCTGAATAATCTTGGCTCTCCCAGCGGAAATGCGCCCTCATGGTATGTAAAGTTTCCCCAAAAGAATAATCCTCAGGAGGAGAGGCTGAAGGGATAGATTCTTCAGCATCAGAATCCTCATAGGGAGGAAGAGAGTATTCCTGATCAGAAGAGGAATCAGATGAAATGGAAACCTGATCTGAAGATTCATATTCTGTCTCTTGCCTAGGCCTCTTATCAGGAGGGGGATGGGAACCCCTGATCAAAGTAATTAGGTCTTTGGCCATTTTGAGCATCTGTTTTTTAGTCATGTAGGCCTGTCCATGAGGCTGTTATACTTCTTTCTTTGTCTTTAAAGGTGTTTTAGTCTTTGCCTTTGAAGCTGAAGTTGTTTAAACATATACTTGCGTAGGTCTGAAAACACTCTCAGAAGCCGATGCCTGCTTAGTGGCTCCGGACCCATCTGAGGGAATAGTTTCTGAAGGTCCAATACCTTGAGCTCCCAGTGGCCTGGTTGACTCCACGTGGGTGTCGGTAGCGGCCTGCGAGTCTAAAGTAGCGGTCATCAGGGGCTGCCAAGGCACCTCACTGAGAACCGGTGAACCGGCGACTGGCTTAGAAGAAACCTTGTCGTCGGTTTTGGACCTTGGATGCCTGTCCATTTCTTTGCGTTTCTTGTGAACTCCGGTAGTCGGATGGCTATCCAACAACATTGTATAGTTAAATCTTCTGCCAAAATAGTGAAATGCAAAATCGTACCGACACTTAATAGTGCATTGGTTAAATCTAGCACAGAACTGACAACTAGCAACGTCGTGGTCAGGGCCTAGGCAAGGAATACAGTAAGAATGAAAGTCCTTATGAGATATTTGCTTCCCACAAGAAATACAATTATTAACTTTTTCTGACATCGGTCTGGAACAAGAAAAAAGTTTCCCCAATGGGGTACTTAGCTTTTAATGAAGACTTTGGATCTGAAATGCGAACACGAAAATCTCAGGAGTCGGCTGACCGGCACTTGCGAACTGCTTTTGCTTTGGGCACTGCACGGCAAGAAAGACAGAAGAAAATGGAGTCGGCTGCATCTTTTATACCCCTGGCACACTGACGTCAGGGAAGAGGCAACAGCAACAGACGCCGGACCTAGTCTTTGGAATTCAGGCCGACTGAGGGTAGCCTGCCAGCAATTGTAATGACTGCAACAGTGAAACACAAAGAACATCTGGTCTCCACTTTTTCTTGATCTAACCAAAGCCTTCAACACTGTTTCTCATATCAAACTCTTACGTCAAATATCCATCCTTGGCCTTTCATCTCCTGCTCTTGCATGGTTCACCAACAATCAGTTAGATGGCGAGGCTCCCTCTCAGAATATCTAACCAATAACATTGGCATTCCCCAAGGCTCCATCCTTTGTTCCCTTCTCTTTAATATATTTATCAATAAACTTTACACTTCTTCTTGTGATGCTTCTCTAACTCAGTATGCAGATGATTCCACTATCATCTGTTCTTCAGATTCTCTGCTTCACCTGCAATCTCTAACTCAGGAAGCTTTCATTCTATTGAGACTTGGATCACAGATGTCCGACCTTTACTTAACTCTAAGAAAACTAAGCCCTTTACTTCCAAACTTTTGCCTGCAAGAAAAAATAACTTCAAAATCTATTCCCTGAATACTGCAGAAATTAAAGTAGTCCCTCACACAAAATTACTTGGTATGACAATACATGAAAACTTCAGAAAGACCTTTATATACAGATCAATGTAAAAAAAACACCAGAAACTTAGAATGCTGGCACCACATACTTTTTACTGTCACTCTTATATGGTGTCCCAATCTTTACTAACATCCAGCCCCACTTAAAAGTAAGCTAGAAACCTGTTAGAGCAATATAGCTAACTTTGCAGCTAGTTCTAAATCTAATTCACAGCACTGTACTGCACTCCAGTCTCTCAAATGTCTTGAGCTTCCACACTATCTTACTTACCTATAACTTATAACTACCCACAATCTGGTACACAAACCGACAGCCTGTTATAACCTTAACTCTGTCCTCCACAACTATCTCCCTAACAGACCACCACATTCAGTTCATGACCCATAAACCAAACAAATATCATGGCAAAAGCCGCTACTCATGCTCTGTAGCAAAAAGATTGACTTCCCTACCTCCTGATATCAGGCCTATTTATAGGGTTCATAGGTTCATAGGTAAGTACTAGGCTATCTGCCCGAGGGCATCTAGCATCTATAAGCCTAGCCAGAATGTGTTGGCTTTCGCCGCCCCCTCAGATTAGTTCCCTGTGCCTCTGTCCAGTAGAGCCATTAGTTCCCTGTGCCTCTGTCCAGCAGAGCCACTGCAGTGATCCCTGGGGTAAATTTTCTGTTTCCCATCCACTCGTCAAGGTTTCTCTTGAAGAGTGTTAGTGAGGGGCTCTGCCTAATGTAGACTGGAATCCTGTTCCAAGGCATGGGGGGTCCCTGGGACAGGCATCTATCCCTCCAGCATGTCCTATTTATCATTGTGGTGAGGTTTAGATCCCTAGAGCATGTGACTCTCGGGGATTTGTTTTTTTTTTTTTAGGTGGAGCATGTCCATCAATTCTGGGTTGCACATAGCCTTGTATGTCAGGCAGAGATCACCTCTGAGTAAGTGGTATGCAACCGAGTACAGCTGGAGTTTCTTCAGTTGGGCTGCATAGGTCATCTGTTTGAGGCCAGTAATCCTTTTGGTGAGGTACTTCTGTGGTATTTCCAACTGTTGCAGGTGTCTTGTAAGGTACATCCCAAATGGGGTGTTGTACTCTATGATGGGTCTGATGAGTGATGAGGAGAGGGGCACAATAACCTCTTTTGTTCTAGATGCAAACCCTTTTGTGATTAGGTGGGCCACATAGAAGGATTTTCTAACCACCTTGGCAGTATGATTATCAAAGGAGAGATTGCTATCTACTTGGGTCCCCAGATCTCTTATTACATTTTCTGTATTTAGGGGAGTACCATGTATGCCGTAGTTCACGGGTACTTTGTTTCTTTGTTTTTTCCAAAGGGGATGACTATGCACTTTTTGGCATTTAGCTTGAGGCCATGATTTTGACACACTATAGTCAGCCTTCTTTTAAACACAATCAGTGGAACACTTATCCCAAACTTGGCTATGTTTTCTTTTTTCCCTTCCCTACCAAACGCTTAACTTTCATCTTATTATATTTTAATAAGTTTGTGTTTGGGTTTTGGAGAAGGTAGCAATTAATGTCAGGGAAGGAAACTGGCTAGCATATTTAGAATACAGAGAAACATATTGGCAGGTTTTATTAAATGTATCAGAACATCCAGGAATAAATGACAGAATTTCTACATCTAGCTTATTAGCTTTGAAAACAGATACAATTTAGTGTTTGTAACTTTTTAACTTTTTTAGCTAATTCGAATGATCTGTTTTCTTCTTTTCTTTTTTACGTCAATTGTATGTTTTAAACAACATAATTTGAACAATATTTATAATTAATATGGTTGTTTGTATTTTTAGTTGGTTTGCATTTAATATGCATTAATTGATTTTTTAATCTGATTGGATGAGCATGTGTATTTATTTGGGAACCGTACAGGGTTTTTTGAATCTCATGAAGTTCCGTATGACAATTAAAGGAACGAAAGCATTTAGTTTGTGTATGTGCTACTTTCATTCTTCACTTGGCAATCATCCTTTGTGTTGTGGTTACTGAATTTTACTTATGTTTTTGCGTTTTTAACTTCTATCTTTGACTATAACATTATTTATCTTACTTCTTAGCTCTTATCTGATTAAATCCCTTTAAGACTAAACAATTCCTACCAGCTTTTCCTTCCCTGTCACTTCCATCTTTTTATATTTATCCTAATCCATATTGTCACGGCTTCACTCAGACGTTTTAATGCCTTCTTACCACTACTTTCTCTATACTGATTAAGTTCCTTTCCTATCACCTCAATTTCTTTTTCTCCTTCCATGTGCATTGTTCATATTAATGTCTCATAATACTCATTAGAATCTGTTTTCCTTATCTAAAATCCTGTAGTCTGCAATGTAACTGTTTTTCTTTTTTATAAATATTAATTATTATATACTTGTATGCAATTTGCTGTATCTGGAGCATTTCTCCCAAGGCCTCCACTGAAATGTTCATAGGTTCATAGATTAGTACTAAGCTAACTGCCCTTGCAAGCCATTTTAAGCCTGGCCAATTACCCCTTGTGAGACTCAAACCCTGCACCTTGTGTTTGTAAGGCATACACTTTAACCATTAGACCACCCTCCCAAATGTGGTACTTTTTGACTCTGTTGGGCTTTCCCTGTAAATAAATGTGGATAAATAAGTAACTAAATAAATATTTATGAGAATTCTGTACTTTGCTAAATCTGTCAGGTCTATATGAGCTGGGGTTTGGGAATCTGGGGTCAAGGAAGAAGCTAAAAAGCATCTTCTAAGGCTCCATGTAATAGGGTAATAGTCACATGTTTAGGAACACCCATCTGGATAAGATCAAAAGATCTCTTCTGATTGTTAAACATCTCTCTCTCTCTTCTCATTTATAAAATGATTTCATTGTATATATAGTTTCAATAAAAGGCATTTCCTCATTAAGAAATAATGTCTTCTATATCAGATCCTCTTCGTCTGAGAATGAACCTCTTTTCATTTTAATAGCAAAAGGAGAAGAAGAAGGAGTCATTAGTTGTGGCTATCAGGCTTGAATAACCTTTAACAGCCCTGCTGTTAAACCAGACCAGTTATCTTGAGAAGTTTGGGGAAATGGTTTGCCTATAAGTATAAGAAGGAGGAATCTGTTTTGTCTAATGCTATCTTTAATGTGGGACATGCACCTAAGGCTTAGGTGCTGAGGTATGGTCCACTACTCCAAAACCTTCAATCACTACTCTGATGAAAACTTGGTAACCTTCATCCTCTGTAATAATAAATCTAGGTTCGAGGGAAATTGCCTTCAGTCAGTCAGTTGTTAAAGAGTGAGGTGAACAGGCAGAAACAATGGATGTGCCTCTGTCTCTGGTCATAACAGCCTTCATAGGGACAATGCCATTAGGCTTGGGAGATGCCAATGGATGTGCCAGGGGCTTCAGAAGTACCTCACTGGATGTGCCCATCATCTAGCAAGAAAAAGTCCATTCAGAGTAATTTGGTAATTTTGGAGCTTTTCTTTTTTTTTTTTTAAGATGGTGGGTCAAACAACAAAGAATGAGTGGACAACATAATTGCATGCAGAATGAACATAGGTTCATAGGTAGGTACTAGGCTATTGGCCCAAGGGCCTATATAAGCCTAGCCAAACAGTACCCTGGCTTTTGCCACCCAAGAAAATTATTTTCCTGTGCCACTGTCGAGCAGAGCCACAGAGGTGATCCCCGGGGTGAATTTCCTATCTCCCATCCAATCATCAAGATTTTTCTTGAAGAGTGCTAATGAGGAGCTTTGTTTGATATAGATAGGTAGTTTGTTCCAGAGTATGGGAAGTCTCTGAGATAGGAATCTATCCCTCCAGCATGTTCTATTTATTGTGGTGACAAGGTTTAGGTCCCTAGTGCATGTAGCTCGGAGGGATTGGGATTTCTTTAAGTGGAGCATGTCCAACAGCTCTGGGTTTGACATAGCTTTGTATGTTAGGCAGAGATCACCTCTGAGTAGGCGATATGTGACGGAGTAAAGCTGGAATTTCTTGAGACGGTCTGCGTAAGGCATCTGTTTGAGGCCAGTAATCCTCTTTGTGAGGTATTTCTGTGGCCTTTCCAGTTGTTGTAGATGTCTTGTGAGGTACATACCAAAAGGGGTGTTGTACTCTATAATGGGTCTAATGAGTGATGAGTAGAGTGTAATAATGACATATTTTTTCCTGGATGAGAAACCTTTTGTGGTGAGGTGTGCCACATAGAAGGATTTCTTGACCACTGTGGCGATGTGATTATCAAAGGAGAGACTACTGTCCACCTGTGTCCCAAGGTCTCTTATCACACTTTTGGTGTTAAGTAGACTACCGCCTATGTGGTATCATGGGTAGAGAGTTTTTTACCAAAAGGGATGACAATGCACTTTTTGGCATTGAGCTTGAGACCATGGGTTTGGCATATTCTGAACCAAAAGAAGCATAGGTTCATAGGTTCGTACTAGGCTATCTGCCCTAGGGCATTTATAAGCCTAGCCAGAGTGTATGTGGCTTACACCACCCCTTAGGATGAGAATACTACGCCCTTTTAGGGTTTAGTTTACTATGCCTCTGTCTAGTAGTGACACAGAGATGATCCCCGGGGTAAACCTACGATCTTCCATCCACTCGTCGAGATTTCTCTTGAATAGAGTCAGTGAGGGGCTCTGCCTAACATGGACTGGGATTCTGTTCCAGAGTGTAGGGAGCCTCTGGGTTATGAATCTGTCCCTCCAGCACGTTCTATTTATTTCTGTGTTGAGGTTTAAGTCACTTGTTCTCGTGGCTCTGATGGATTTGGATTTTCTGAGGTGGAGCATGTCCATTAATTCAGGATTGGACATGGCCTTGTACGTCAGGCACAGATCACCTCTGAGTAGGCGGTATGGGGACCCAGGTTGATAGTAGTCTGTCATTCGACACCCATGTAGCTAAAGTAGTTAGGAAGACCTTCTACATTGCCCACCTTATCATGAAGGGATTCTCATCTAGATCAAGGGAGGTCATAGTCTCCCTATACTCATCACTCATCAGACCAATGATTGAGTACAATGCCCCATTCGGAATGTATCTGACCCGACACTTGCAGCAGCTGGAGAGGCCACAAAAGTTCCTCACCAAAAGGATAAAGGGCCTCAAACATCTGTCCTATGCTGCCCGACTGAAAGAACTCCAGCTCTATTCAGTCGCCACCGCTTGCTCAGAGGTGACCTTTGCCTAACATACAAGGCCATGTCAAACCCAGATTTGATGAATATGCTTCACCTCAAAAAATCTAGATCCATCAGAGCCACAAGGGCGAGAGACTTAAACCTCGACACGGCTATTAATAGGACGTGCTGGAGGGATAGATTCATCACCCAAAGACTCCCTATGCTGTGGAATAAAATCCCGTATATGTGAGGCAGAGCACGCTGGCCTTGTTCAAGAGAAATCTTGACCAATGGATGGGAGATCGCAGATATACCCCAGGGATTACCTCAGTGTCACTGCTCGACAGAGGCACAGCAAAATAATGGGTATAGTTCCCCATACTAAAGGGGTGGCGTAAGCCACAAAACTATGGGCTAGGCTTGTAAATGCCCTCGGGCAGATAGCCTAGTATGAACCTATGAACCTATGAACCTATGAACCTGAATAAACAGTTTTTTTCAGTCGGGCAGCATATGACATATGTTTAAGACCCTTTATCCTCTTGGTGAGGAACTTTTGGGGCATTTCCAACTGCTGCAGGTGTCGGGTGAGATACATCCCAAACAGGGCATTGTACTCAATCATTGGCCTGATAAGAGAAGAGTACAGGGGCACAATGACCTCTCTTGATCTAGATGTGAAACCCTTCATGATAAGGTGGGCAATATAGAAGGTCTTCCTAACCACTTTGGCAATGTGAGTATCAAATGAGAGGTTACTGTCAACCTGGGTCCCTAGGTCCCTGATTACCTCTTCCGTACTTAATGGATTACCGCCTATGTGGTAATTTGTCGGTACCTTGTTTTTCCCAAAGGGTATGACTATACATTTTTTGGCGTTCAGCTTAAGGCCATGGCTCTGGCACAAATTATCCATTTCTATGAGGCCTCTCTGAAGGATGTTTGTGTCCGCTGGAGTATCAATTATGGCGCCCAGTTTGCAGTCATCTGCGAACTTTGTCAGCCACAATCCTCCTATGTTTGCCTGTACCTCGGAAAAATAAATGCCGAACAAGAGGGGTCCCAGGACTGAGCCCTGTGGGACACCGCTTGTGACGCATGAAACTCTAAAGTCTGGCATTATTGACTGATTATAATCCTCAGTAATATACAAGAAAAATTAAAGGTTTTACGAAATGCTGGGCAAAAATTTATAGAAAAAATCAGGGAAGATCTGCAAAATCAGAGACAATTGAAAAGTATGCCTGCCTGGCGTAGAGGAATCAACTCGTTGCCTTAATCCTCGATGCTAACTGCCAGACAAAGAGATTTCTATGGTGATGCTGGGCATTAAACCTAGGAATTTGTTCATACAAAGCACACACTCAGTTGCTAAGTACATTCCCATAAACACATTTCTATAGAGATGCTGCGCATTTAACCCAGGTCTACAAATGTGCAACACAAACACTCTTATCACTGATCTACATCCTCACAAACACATTTCTATAGAGAAAGTAAAGTTGTGTACACTTACCATAAATGTAGATGTTCGAGTGTATTCACTGTTGCAGTCATTACATTTGGGTAATCTGCTGGCAGGTTGCCCTCATTCTGCCTGATTAACAAAGTCTAGGGTCCTGCATCGGTTGCTGTCCCTTCCTCCATGACGTCAGGTCGTCAGAGGTATAAAACATGCAGCCGACGCCATTACATCAGTCTTTCTTGCCATGCCCAAAGCAGAAGCAGTTTGCAAGTGCCAGTCGGCCGACTCCTGAAATTTTCATTTTCGAGATTCAGATCCGAAGTCTTCAACTAAAAAGCTAAGTACCCCGATGGGGAAACTTTTTCTTGCTCCTTACCGATGTCAGTAAAAGTTAATAATTGCATTACTTGTGGGAAGCAAATACCTCATAAGGATTTTCATTTGTACTGTATTCCTTGCCTAGGCCCTGACCACAACATACCTTGCTGTCAGTTTTTTGCTTTATTTAATCAACGCACTATCAAATGTCGGTACATTTTTGCTTTTAAATATTTTGGGCTCACGCTTTAATTATCCAGAAATGTCTTTGGTTAGCAATCCGACTACCAGAATACCTAAAAAACGCAAAGAAAAAGACAGAGACAGGCCATTGAGGTCCAAAACTGCCAACAACGCTTCTCCTAAGCCAGTCGCTAGTTCACCAGTACTCAGTGAGGCACTTTTGCAGCCCCTGATACCCGCTACTTCTGATTCACAGGCCTCTACTGAGACCCATTCAGAGTCCGGTATGCCGTGAGATGCTTCAATTATGGAACCTGCGGATGTCTCTACCTTGGATGGGTCCGAAGCCGCTGTGCAGGCACCGGCTTCTAAGGATGTTTTCAGGCCTACAGATTTGTATATTAGACCAACACCATCTTCAAAACTAAGGCCAAAATCTCGACCTATGCCTAAAAAAACGATGCCTGGCCCACATGTGCAGGCCCCTATGCCTAAAAAACAAATGATCAAAATGGCTGAAGATTTAATTACTCTGATCAGGGGAAGCCACCCCCCCCCCCTTCTAAGAGGCCTAGGCAAGACATTGATTATGAATCTTCTGAACATGATTCTATTTCTTCTGACTCTTCTAATGAACAGGAATTGTCTATTCCTACTTATGAGGACTCTGATGCAGAAGATTCCATTCCTTCTGCTTCTCCCCCTGAGGATTTTTCTTTTGGGGAAACTTTACATACCTTAAGAGAACATTTCTACTGGGAAAGTCAGGATTTCTCTGAATCTAAAAAGAGACTAAGGGATTTTCCTCTTCTCCCTCAGCATAGGCCTTTGGCTATACCTCCTGTTCTAGACATTGTTGATGATGTTTTTTCAGAATCTAGTATGGCTCCTGATTCTCTGACTCCAGCTCTTTGTAAGCCAGACAGATACTACAGGGTTCCTGACTCCCACAAATTCCTTTTCAAAAGTCCTGTTGCAGATCCTAAAACCATTTCACATAGTCCCAAGGGCATTAAGGCTTCTACTGCTAAAAATCCTACCCCTTCTGATAGAGATCCCAGGGCGCTGGATAGATGGGGTAAGAAGGTTTACACTTCTGCAACCTTGGCAATCAGTGCTTTAAACTGTCAATTTCATATGCTAAAATATCAACAGCATATCATGGGACTGCTTAAACAGAAAATGATGTTAATTTCTGATTGTGTGGAAAACAAAGATTTACAGGATCTATTGCATTCAGCTGAACAAGTTGGAAAACATACTTTGCAATGTGGTTTTGATTCTTTGGAGGCCTCTTGCAGGGCTGCTGTAACTGGGTCTGTGCTACGAAGGCATGCTTGGCTCAAAGAGCAAAATCTGCTTGATTATGTTAAAGCAAAATTGTTGGATACTCCTTTACAACAGGACAGTCTCTTTGGTAAGAAGGCTGAAGAAGTTTTAAAAAAGATGGAAGATAAAGCTAAATCTATGCAAACTGTGAAAGATTTCTTACAAGTGCAACCTCCAAGATTTAGTAGGCACTGGCCTACTAAGAACTGGTCCATTCCAGTTCCTACGAGAGTCACTTAAGTGAACTGCTTCTGCTTCGGGCACCGCACGGCAAGGAAAACTGATGTAATGGCGTCGGCTGCATGTTTTATACACCTGACAACCTGACGTCATGGAAGAAGGGACAGCAACCGACGCAGGACCCAAGACTTTGTTAATCAGGCCAACTGAGGGCAACCTGCCAGCAGATTACCCAAATGTAATGACTGCAACAGTAAAACACGAAGAACATGCGGAGCATTTAATCCAGGTCTACAAATGTGCAACACAAACACTCATCACTGAGCTACATCCCCATAAACTCATTTCAACAGAGATGTGGTGCATTTAACCCAGGTGTACAACTGTGCAAAACAAACACTCAATGAGCTAAATCCCCATAAACACATTTCTATAGAGATGCTGCGCATTTAACCCAGGTCTACAAATGTGCAACACAAACACTCATCACTGAGCTACATCCCCATAAACACATTTCTATAGAGATGCTGCGCATTTAACCCAGGTCTACAAATGTGCAACACAAAAGTACAGCTGTGTACTCTTACCATAAATGTAGATGTTAGAGTGTATTCACTGTTGCAGCCATCACATTTGGGTTATCTGCTTGCAGCCTGATTAACAAAGTCTTGGGTCCTACATCAGTTGCTGTCTCTTCTTCCGTGACGTCAGGTCGTCAGGGGTATAAAACATGCAGCTGACGTCATTACATCAGTTTTTCTTGCCCCAGATGTCAGGTGCTCCCCCTAATGGGAAGCATTAAAATCTATAAATATACAAGGTTATACCGCCAACAAAAAAGCAAATACACCAAAAAGCCTTTAAGCATTGTAAAGGAGAGAAGAGATATAGCCAAAAGAAGTCAGGGGGCTGGAGGGAGGGTAACCAGGACTGCAACAGTGAATACACTTGAACATCTACATTTATGGTAAATGTACACAACTGTACTATGTTTTTCATATTTCACTGTTGCAGTCATCACATTTGGGTAGATTCCCAAAGCTAAGGATGGGAGGAGGAATTTAGATAGCATTAGGACCAGCTATAAGGCCCTGCAAGACTGCAGTGGCAAAGCCAGCTCTGGATTTTGAGAAAATTAGCAAATGGTAATGCTTGGTGAAAGTATGTACAGAACTCCAGGTAGCAGAAATGAATGCAATGGCCTATCCATTTGGAGATGGTTTGCTTTGAAATAGCCTTCACCTCTGTCCCTGCAGCAAATGCCACCAGCGGTTGTTCAGATTTCCTTTGAGGTTTAGTCCTGTCCAAGTAGAATCTAACTTGTCTGTGCACATCTAAGGAGCGCAGTATCCATTCCCCTTTGTTCTGTGGATTAGGAAAGAAGGTTGGCAACTGAATGGACTGATTAAGGGCCACACTGGATACCACCTTTGACATGAAAGAGGGATTGGTCCTAAGGGACACCCTGTCCACATGAAAGATGATGAAAGGCTCCACTGACATAAGGGCCTGTAATTCAGATACCCTTCTTGCTGAAGTGATTGCTAAAAGGAAAGCTGTTTTCCAAGAAAGGAATTTTAAATCTGCAGTAGCAGCTGGCTCGAAAGGAGGAAAGGTGAGTTTTTCCAATACAATGTTAAGGTCCCAGGCTGGGGTTGGAGCTCTCCTGGGTGGTCTTAAATTTTTGGCCCCTCTGAGGAACTGCTTGAGCAGCAGATGAGAGAAGAGAGGAGGTTCTGTGTTATAATGAGCTGAAATGGCTGAGGTGTGAATTTTTACTGAGGAAAAAGACAGGCCCTTGTGAAGCATCTCAGTTAAGTATTGTAAAATCTGAGGTAAATTGGGAACTGCTGTGCACATCCCTTGAGATTGGTTCCAGGCACAGAATCTTTTCCATTTTTTCAGCATAAGATTTTCTAGTACTAGGCCTCCTTGCCTCTAAAATGATATCCATCACTGGTTTACTGAGGGATGGTAAAGGAGAGCTTAGGTAACTAGCCAGGCTGCTAGGTTCAGTGTTTGATGCTGAGGGTGCAGAATCTGGTTCTCCTGCTGAGACAGCAGGGTAGGAGTCTGAGGCAGGTGCCATGGGGCCAACAATGACACACTGTGCAGGATGGGGTACCAGTGTTGGCATGGCCAGTATGGTGCAATCAAAATCATCCTTGGTTTGTCTTGTTTGACCTTTAGTAGTAGTTTGGAGAGCAGAGGCAGAGGAGGAAAGGCATAAACTGATAGGTTTGCCCAGCTGAAGGACAAAGCATCCACTTTCCAAGCTTGTCTGTGGGGAATCCTTGTGCAAAATGTTTCCAATTGATAGTTCTGGGGGGAGGCAAACAGGTCTACATCTGGGCTACCCCCATTTGCTTGTCAACATGTTGAAAATCCTTGGTTCCAGTTTCTACTCATGTAGGTCCATGAGGTTTCTGCTTAGTCCGTCTACCAGTGTGCTTAGTTTTCCTGACAGGAAGTGAGCTTGTAGATGCACTTGTTTGCTCAAGGCTGTGTTCCACAATGACATTGATAGTCTGCAGAGGGGGTAAGAATGTGTACCCCCTGCTAGTTTATGTACCACATAACAGTGGTGTTGTCCGTCTTTACCAGTAATTGTCCTGGAAGAATGTGGTCCTTGAAGGTTGTCAGAGAATTCTGTGCAGCTAACATTTTTTTACCATTAATTGTCTTGGAAGAATGTGGTCCTTGTAGGCTGTCATTGCATTCTGTACAGCTAACATTTCTTTTTGATTGATGTGCAGGTGCATTTGACTTGGGTTCCGTTTGACATGAATGTACTTCCCTGCCAGGTGTGCCCCCCATGCAAGTCTGATGCATCTCTTGTTAGGGTTTGGGTGGCAGGGGGTAGTGTGAATGGTAGTCCCTTGTTTTGGTGGCAGGCCTTTGCCCAACAAAGGAACTCCAGGCGTAGGCAAGGTATGATAGGAATTATTGCTTCTAGATCCTGAGAAAGTTGACACCATAGGCTTTTTAGATACCATTGTAGTTTCCTCATATGCAGTCTTGCATATGGAATTAGAAGAATGCAGGAGGCCATGAACCCCAAGGCATGTAGTATTTGCTTTGCAGATAGCAGGGTTTTAGTGGCAACTTGTTTGAAGTAGGCTGTCAAGTGAATTTGTTTCTCTGGCGTGAAGAAAGCCATCTGGGCAGTTGTATTCAAGCTTGCTCCCAGGAACATAATTTGTTGACAGGGTACCAGGTGTGATTTCATTTCGTTTATGGTGTACCCCAGACAAGTTAGCACCCTTTGTACAAAAGCCAGATGATTCAAAAGTATGTCCTGGTTTTCTGCCTGAATTAGACAATCGTCCAGGTATGGGTATATTTGAATATTTCTTTGCCTGCAAAATGCAATGACTGGAGCTAGGCACTTTGTGAATACCCTAGGTGCAGTAGATAAGCCAAAGGGCAGTGCAGAGAACTGATAGAGCATGTAACCTACTTTGAAGCGTAGGTATCTTCTGCAAGATTCCCCTGATTGGGATGTGCAGGTATGCTTCCTTTAAATCTAGTGTTGCCAACCAGGCATCCATGCCTAGCATAGGAAGCAACTGGTGAAGAGTCAGCATCTTGAATTTTGGAATCACCAAAAAGGTGTTTAAAGTAGACAGGTCCAGGATAGGGCACCATGAATTGTCTTTTCTGGGTAACAAGAAAAGTCTTGAGTAGAAACCTTGTCCCTTTTCCTCTTCTGGTACCAATTGAATATCCCCTATGCTTAAGAGAGAGAATACTTGCTTTTAGGCCTCTGCCCACTGATTTGGAGGTAGATCCAGCCAACCACTTGGAGTTCGTAACATGTGGAAGTGAAATCTGTATCCTTGGGACACTATATTTAAGACCCATTTGTCCTGGGTAATGAGTCCCCAGTTCTTTGCATGAAGTGCAATCTTTCCCCCCAAAGGGGCAGTCAGTTGAGACGTGTTTGGAAGATTTAAAAAGAAGTTATTGAGACAGTTTACCATAGGGGAGTTTTATTACTCCCAGATTTGGAAGTGAAGGCCCCCCACTGCTTAGTCCTGTGCATCCCCTGGGACTGTAGCCTGGGTGCTCTGCTGGATCTGGGTTTAAACTGAGAAGGTCTGGAAGAGGCAGGAAAGGACCATTTCTTAGAAGGCCAATGCCTACTAAATCTTGGAGGTTGTTCTTGCAAAAAATCTTTAACGGTTTGCATAGATTTAGCTTTCTCCTCCATCTTTTTAAGAACTTCTTCTGCCTTGTTGCTAAACAGGCGGTCCTGATTTAAGGGAGCATCCAGTAATTTTGCTTTAACATGATCTAGCAAGGATTGCTCCTTAAGCCAAGCATGCCTTCTAAGTACAGATCAGTTACAGCAGCCCTGCAAGATGCCTCTAGTGAACCAAAACCAGATTGCAATGTATGTTACCAACTTGTTCAGCAAAATGCATTAAATCCTGTAAATCCTTATTTTCAGCACAATCAGGAATCAACGTCATTTTCCGTTTAAGCAATCCAATAATATGCTGCTGATACTTTAACATATAAAACTGGTAATTCAAGGCCCTAATGGCCAAAGTTGCAGGAGTGTATACCGTCTTACCCCATCTATCCAGCCCCCTGGAGTCTCTATCAGAGGGGGTAGGATTTATGGCAGTAGTAGCTTTAATGCCCTTGGGTCCCTGTGAAATGGTCTCAGGATCCGCAGTAGGATTTTTGAAAAGGAACTTGTGAGTCAGGAACCCTGTAATATCTATTAGGTTTTCTAGGAGCAGGAGGTAAAGAGTCAGGGGCCATGCTAGATTCCGAAAAGGCATCAACAACAATGTCCAGTACAGGAGGTATAGCTAAAGGCCTGTGCTGGGGCAGGAGTAAGGAATCCCTAAGCCTCTTTTTAGGATCAGATAAATCCTGCCTTTCCCAATGAAAATGATCTCTGAGAGTATGCAAGGTTTCACCAAAAAAGAAATCCTCTGGGGAGAAGCAGAGGGAATAGAGTCCTCAGCATCAGAATCCTCAATCAGAGGAAACAGAAATGTCAGAATCCTGGTCAGAAGTATCATAAGCAAACTCAGTCCTAGGTCTCTTAGAGGGGGAAGGTTGGCTTCCCCTGATGAAAGTAATAAGGTTTTCAGTCATTCTTATCATTTTTTTTAAGCATAGAGGCCTGACTATGCAGTCTGGGCATCAGTTTTCTAGGCATGTTTGAGTTTTAGACCTTGAAGAAGAAGATGGCGTTGGTTTAATATGCAAGTCAGCAGGCCTGAATACACCCTCAGAAGCCGGTGCCTGCACAGGAGCTCTGGACCCATCCAAGGTAGAGACATACGCAGGTTCCACAGTTGAAGCACCTTGCTACATCCTGTACTCCGAATGGGTCTCAGTAGAGGCCTGCGAATCTGAAGTAGCGGGTATCAAGGGCTGCGAAAGTGCCTCACTGAGTACCGATGCCTCTGCGGCCTGTTTCTGTCTTTATCTTTGTGTTTTTTTGGAATGTCAGTAGTCGGATGGCTTACCGAAGCCATATCGGGATAATTAAACCGAGCACCAAAAAATTTAGAAGCGAAAAAATATGCAGACGACAGATAGTTCGTAGTTTAAATAAGGCACAAAACTGACACTGAAGTACTTCGAGGTCAGGGCCTAGGCAAGGAATACAGTACGAATGAAAATCTTTATGAGGTATTTGTTTTCCACAAGTAATACAATTATTTACTTTTACTGACATTGATTTAGAGCAAGAAAAATTTTCCCCAATGAGGTACTTAGCTTTTAGTTGAAGACTTCGGTTCTGAAAATCGAAAATGAAAATTTCAGGAGTCGGACGACTGGCATTTGCGAACTGCTTCTGCTTCGGGCACCACACAGTAAGAAAGACTGATGTAATGATGTTGGCTGCATGTTTTATACCCCCTGATGACCTGACGTCATAGAAGAAGAGACAGCAACCGACGTAGGACCCAAGACTTTGTTAATCAGGCCAACTTAGGGCTACTGCAAGCAGATAACCCAAATGTGATGACTGCAACAGTGAAACATGAAGAACATCACTCTTATCACTGAGCTACATCCCCACAAACACATTTCTAGAGAGATGCAGCGCATTTTACCCAGGTCTACAAATGTGCAACACAAAAGTAGAGCTGTGTACTCTTACCATAAATGTAGATGTTCGAGTGTATTCACTGTTGCAGCCATCACATTTGGGTTATCTGCTTGCAGTAGCCCTCATTAGGCCTGATTAGCAAAGTCTTGGGTCCTGCGTTGGTTGCTGTCTCTTCTTCCGTGACGTCAGGTCATCAGGGGTATAAAACATGCAGCTGACGTCATTACATCAGTTTTTCTTGCCCCAGATGTCAGGTGCCCCCCTAATGGGAAGCAATAAAATTATAAATATACAAGGTTATACCTCCAACAAAAAAGCAAATACACCAAAAAGCCTTTAAGCATTGTAAAGGAGAGAAGAGGTATAGCCAAAAGATGTCAGGGGGCTGGAGGGAGGGTAACCAGGACTGCAACTGTGAATACACTCGAACATCTACATTTATGGTAAGTGTACACAACTGTACTATGTTTCTCGTATTTCACTGTTGCAGTCATCACATTTGGGTAGATTCCCAAAGCTAAGGATGGGAGGAGGAATTTAGATAGCATTAGGACCAGCTATAAGGCCATTCAAGACTGCAGTGGCAAAGCCAGCTCTGGATTTTGAAAAAATTAGCAAATGGTAATGCTTGGTGAAAGTATGTACAGAACTCCAGGTAGCAGAAATGAATGCAATGGCCTATCCATTTGGAGATGGTTTGCTTTGAAATAGCCTTCCCCTCTGTCCCTGCAGCAAATGCCACCAGCAGTTGTTCAGATTTCCTTTGAGGTTTAGTCCTGTCCAAGTAGAATCTAGGTTGTCTGTGCACATCTAAGGAGTGCAGTATCCATTCCCCTTTGTTCTGTGGATTAGGAAAGAAGGTTGGCAAATGAATGGACTGATTAAGAGCCACAATGGATACCACCTTTGACATGAAAGAGGGATTGGTCTTAAGGGACACCCTGTCCGCATGAAAGATGATGAAAGTCTCCACTGACATAAGGGCCTGTAATTCAGATACCCTTCTTGCTGATGTGACTGCTAAAAGGAAAGCTGTTTTCCAAGAAAGGAATTTTAAATCTGCAGTAGCAGCTGGCTCGAAAGGAGGAAGGGTGAGTTTCCCCAATACAACATTAAGGTCCCAGGCTGGGGTTGGAGCTCTCCTGGGTGGTCTTTTTGGCCCCTCTGAGGAACTGCTTGAGTAGCAGATGAGAGAAGAGGGGAGGTTCTGTGTTATAATGAGCTGAAATGGCTGAGGTGTGAATTTTTACTGAGGAAAAAGACAGGCCCTTGTGAAGCATCTCAGTTAAGTATTGTAAAATCTGAGGTAAATTGGGAACTGCTGTGCACATCCCTTGAGATTGGTTCCAGGCACAGAATCTTTTCCATTTTTTCAGCATAAGATTTTCTAGTACTAGGCCTCCTTGCCTCTAAAATGATATCCATCACTGGTTTACTGAGGGATGGTAAAGGAGAGCTTAGGTAACTAGCCAGGCTGCTAGGTTCAGTGTTTGAAGCTGAGGGTGGAGAATCTGGTTCTCCTGCTGAGACAGCAGGGTAGGCATCTGAGGAAGGTGCCATGGGGCCAACAGTGACACACTGTGCAGGAGGGGTTACCAGTGTTGGCGTGGCCAGTCTGGTGCAATCAAAATCATCCTTGGTTTGTCTTGTTTGATCTTTAGTAGCAGTTTGGAGAGCAGAGGCAGAGGAGGAAAGGCATAAACTGATAGCTTTGTCCATCTGAAGGACAGAGCATCCACTTTCCAAGCTTGTCTGTGGGGAGTCCTTGTGCAAAATTTTTCCAATTGATAGTTCTGGTGGGAGGCAAACAGGTCTATATCTGGGCTCCCCCCATTTACTTGTCAACATGTTGAAAATCCTTGGTTCCAGTTTCTACTCGTGTAGGTCCATGATGTTTCTGCTTAGTCCGTCTGCCAGTGTGCTTAGTTTTCCTGGCAGGAAGTGAGCTTGTAGATGCACTTGTTTGCTCAAGGCTTTTTTCCACAATGCCATTGATAATCTGCAGAGGGGGTAAGAATGTGTACCCCCTGCTAGTTTATGTAACACATAACAGTAGTGTTGTCCGTCTTTACCATTAATTGTCCTGGAAGAATGTGGTCCTTGAAGGTTGTCAGAGCATTCTGTACAGCTAACATTTCTTTACCATTAATTGTCCTGGAAGTATGTGGTCCTTGAAGGCTGTCAGAGCATTCTGTGCAGCTAACATTTCTTTTTGATTGATGTGCAGGTGCATTTGACTTGGGTTCCATTTGACCTGAATCTACTTCCCTGCCAGGTGTGCCCCCCATGCATAGTCTCATGCATCTGTTGTTAGGGCTTGGGTGGCAGGGGGTAGTGTGAATGGTAGTCCCTTGTTTTGGGGGCAGGCCTCAAGGAACTCCAGGTATAGGCAAGGTATGATAGGAATCACTGCTTCTAGATCCTGAGAAAGTTGACACCATTGGCTTCTTAGATACCATTGTAGTTTCCTCATATGTAGTCTTGCATATGGAATTAGAAGAATGCAGGAGGCCATGAACCCCAAGGCATGTAGTATTTGCTTTGCAGATAGCAGGGTTTTAGTGGCAACTTGTTTGAAGTAGGTTGTCAAGTGAATTTGTTTCTCTGGCATGAGGAAAGCCATCTGGGCAGTTGTATTCAAGCTTGCTCCCAGGAATATAATTTGTTGACAGGGTACCAGGTGTGATTTCATTTTGTTTATGGTGTACCCCAGACAAGTTAGCACCCTTTGTGCAAAAGCCAGATGATTCAAAAGTATGTCCTGGTTTTCTGCCTGAATTAGACAATCGTCCAGGTATGGGTATATATGAATATTTCTTTGCCTGCAAAATGCAATGACTGGAGCTAGGCACTTTGTGAATACCCTGGGTGCAGTAGATAAGCCAAAGGGCAGTGCAGAGAACTGACAGTGCGTGTAGCCTACTTTGAAGCGTAAGTATCTTCTGCAAGATTCCCTGATTGGGATGTACAGGTATGCTTCCTTTAAATCTAGTGTTGCCAACCAGGCATCTATGCCTAGCATAGGAAGCAACTGGTGAAGAGTCGGCATCTTGAATTTTGGAATCACCAAAAAAGCATTTAAATTAGACAGGTTCCAGGATAGGGCGCCGTGAATTGTCTTTTCTGGGTAACAGGAAATGTCTTGAGTAGAAACCTTGTCCCTTTTTCTCTTCTGGTACCAATTGAATAGCCCCTATGCTTAAGAGAGAGAATACTTGCTTTTGGGCCTCTGCCCACTGATTTGGAGGTGGATCCAGCCAACCACTTGGAGTTCGTAACATGTGGAAGTGAAATCTGTATCCTTGGGACACTATATTTAAGACCCATTTGTTCTGGGTAATGAGTCCCCAATTCTTTGCATGAAGTGCAATCTTTCCCCCCAAAGGGGCAGTCAGTTGAGACGTGTTTGGAAGATTTAAAAAGAAGTTATTGAGACAGTTTACCATAGGGGAGTTTTATTACTCCCAGATTTGGAAGTGAAGGCCCCCCACTGCTTAGTCCTGTGCATCCCCTGGGACTGTAGCCTGGGTGCTCTGCTGGATCTGGGTTTAAACTGAGAAGGTCTGGAAGAGGCAGGAAAGGACCATTTCTTAGAAGGCCAATGCCTACTAAATCTTGGAGGTTGTTCTTGCAAAAAATCTTTAACGGTTTGCATAGATTTAGCTTTCTCCTCCATCTTTTTAAGAACTTCTTCTGCCTTGTTGCTAAACAGGCGGTCCTGATTTAAGGGAGCATCCAGTAATTTTGCTTTAACATGATCTGGCAAGGATTGCTCCTTAAGCCAAGCATGCCTTCTAAGTACAGATCAGTTACAGCAGCCCTGCAAGATGCCTCTAGTGAATCAAAACCAGATTGCAATGTATGTTACCAACTTGTTCAGCAAAATGCATTAAATCCTGTAAATCCTTATTTTCAGCACAATCAGGAATCAACATCATTTTCTGTTTAAGCAATCCAATAACATGTTGCTGATACTTTAACATATAAAACTGGCAGTTTAAGGCACTAATGGCCAAAGTTGCAGAAGTGTAAACCGTCTTACCCCATCTATCCAGTGCCCTGGAGTCTCTATCAGATGGGGTAGGATTTATGGCAATAGTAGCTTTAATGCCCTTGGGTCCCTGTGAAATGGTTTCAGAATCCGCAGTAGGATTTTTGAAAAGGAACTTGTGAGAGTTAGGAACCCTGTAATATCAATCAGGTTTTCTAGGAGCAGGAGGTAAAGAGTCAGGGGCCATGCTAGATTCCGAAAAGGCATCAACAACAATGTCCAGTACAGGAGGTATAGCTAAAGGCCTGTGCTGGGGCAGGAGTAAGAAATCCCTAAGCCTCTTTTTAGGATCAGATAAATCCTGCCTTTCCCAATGAAAATGATCTCTGAGAGTATGCAAGGTTTCACCAAAAAAGAAATCCTCTGGGAGAGAAGCAGAGGGAATAGAGTCCTCAGCATCAGAATCCTCAATCAGAGGAAACAGAAATGTCAGAATCCTGGACAGAAGTATCATAAGCAAACTCAGTCCTAGGTCTCTTAGAGGGGGAAGGTTGGCTTCCCCTGATGAAAGTAATAAGGTTTTCAGTCATTCTTATCATTTTTTTAGGCATAGAGGCCTGACTATGCAGTCTGGGCGTCAGTTTTCTAGGTATGTTTGAGTTTTGGACCTTGAAGAAGAAGATGGCGTTGGTTTAATATGCAAGTCAGCAGGCCTGAATACACCCTCAGAAGCTGGTGCCTTTACATGAGCTCCGGACCCATCCAAGGTAGAGACATCCGCAGGTTCCACAGTTGAAGCACCTCGCTACATCCCATACTCCGAATGGGTCTCAGTAGAGGCCTGCGAATCTGAAGTAGCGGGTATCAGGGGGCTGCAAAAGTGCCTCACTGAGTACCGACGCCTCTGCGGCCTGTCTCTGTCTTTATCTTTGTGTTTTTTTGGAATGTCGGTAGTCGGATGGCTTACCGAAGCCATATTGGGATAATTAAACCGAGCACCAAAAAATTTAGAAGCGAAAAAATATACCGACGACGGATAGTTCGTAGTTTAAATAAGGCACAAAACCGACAGTGAAGTACTTCGAGGTCAGAGCCTAGGCAAGGAATACAGTACGAATGAAAATCTTTAAGAGGTATTTGTTTTCCACAAGTAATGCAATTATTTACTTTTACAGACATTGATTTAGAGCAAGAAAAATTTTCCCCAACAGGGTACTTAGCTTTTAGTTGAAGACTTCGGTTCTGAAAATCCAAAACGAAAATTTCAGGAGTTGGATGACTGGCACTTGTGAACTGCTTCTGCTTCGGGCACCACACAGTAAGAAAGACTGATGTAATGACGTTGGCTGTATGTTTTATACCCCTGATGACCTGACGTCATGGAAGAAGAGACAGCAATCGACGTAGGACCCAAGACTTTGTTAATCAGGCCGACTGAGGGCTACTGCAAGCAAATAACCCAAATGTGATGACTGCAACAGTGAAACATGAAGAACATCACTCTTATCACTGAGCCACATCCCCATAAGCACATTTCTATAGAGATGCAGCGCATTTTACCCAGGTCTACAAATGTGCAACACAAAAACTCATCACTGAGCTACATCCCCATAAACACATTTCTATAGAGATGCAGCGCATTTTACCCAGGTCTACAAATGTGCAACACAAAAACTCATCACTGAGCTACATCCCCATAAACACATTTCTATAGAGATGCTGTGCGTTTAACCCAGGTCTACAAATATGCAACACAAACACACTTATCACTGAGCTACATCCCTATAAGCACATATCTATAGATATGTGGTGCATTTAACCCAGGTTTACAAATGTGCAACAGAAACACTCGTATCACTGAGCTACATCCCCATAAATACATTTCTAGAGAGATGCCTCGGATTTAACCCAGGTCTACAAATGTGCAACACAACCACTCTTGTCACAGAGCTACATCCATACAAACACATATCTAAAGAGATGTGCATTTAACCCAGGTCTACAAACGTGCAACGCAAACACTTTTATCACTGAGCTACATCCCCATAAACACATTTCTGCAGCGATGCTGTGAATTTAACCCAGGACTGCAAATGTGCAAAACAAATACTCTTACCATTGAGCTACATCCACATAAAAACATTTCTAAAGAGATGCTGCGCATTTATCCCAGGTCTACAAATGTGCAACACAAACACTCTTCTCACAGAGCTACAGCCCCATAAACACATTTCTATAGAGATGCAGCGCATTTTTCCCAGGTTTACAAATCTGCAACACAAACACTCATCACTGTGCTACATTCCCATAAACATATTTCAATAGAGATGCGGCGCATTTAACCCAGGTCTACAAATGTGCAGCACAAACACTCATCACTGAACAACATGCCTATAAATGCCTTTCTATAGAGATGAGGCGCTTTTAACACAGGCCTAAAAAAGTGCAACACAAACACTCATCACTGAGCTACATCCCCAAAATCACATTTCTATAGAGATGTGGCGCATTTAACCCAGGTCTACAAATCTGCAACACAAACACTCATCACTGTGCTACATTCCCATAAACATATTTCAATAGAGATGCGGCGCATTTAACCCAGGTCTACAAATGTGCAACACAAACAGTCTTATCACTGAGGTACATCCCCATAAACACATTTCTATAGAGATGTGCATTTAACCCAGGTCTACAAATGTGCAAAACAAAAACTTTTATCAGTGAGCTACAGCCCCATAAACACATTTCTAAAGAAATGCTGCGCATTTAACCCAGGTCTACAAATGTGCAACACAAACACTCTTATCAGAGAGCTACATCCCTATAAACACATTTCTATAGAGATGCTGCACATTTAACCCAGGTCTACAAATGTGCAACACAAACACTCTTATTATTGAGCTACATCCCCAAAAACACATTTCTATAGAGATGCAACGCATTTTACCCAGGTCTACAAATGTGAAACACAAATACTCTTATCAGTGAGCTACATCCCCAGAAACACATTTCTATAGAGATGCAACGCATTTATCCCAGGTCTACAAATGTGCAACACAAACACTCTTATTATTGAGCTACATCCCCAAAAACACATTTCTATAGAGATGCAGCGCATTTTACCCAGGTCTACAAATGTGAAACACAAACACTCTTATCAGTGAGCTACATCCCCAGAAACACATTTCTATAGAGATGCAGCGCATTTATCCCAGGTCTACAAATGTGCAACACAAACACTCTTATCAGAGAGCTACATCCCTACAAACACATTTCTAAAGAAATGCTGCGCATTTAACCCAGGTCTACAAATGTGCAACACAAACACTCTTATTATTGAGCTACATCCCCAAAAACACATTTCTATAGAGATGCAGCGCATTTTACCCAGGTCTACAAATGTGAAACACAAACACTCTTATCAGTGAGCTACATCCCCAGAAACACATTTCTATAGAGATGCAGCGCATTTATCCCAGGTTTACAAATGTGCAGCACAAACACTCATTACTGAGCTACATGCCTATAAACACCCTTCTATAGAGATGAGGTGCTTTTAACACAGGTCTAAAAAAGTGCAACACAAACACTCATCACTGAGCTACATCCCCAAAAACACATTTTATAGAGATGTGGCACATTTAACCCAGGTCTACAAATCTGCAACACAAACACTCATCACTGTGCTACATTCTCATAAACATATTTCAATAGAGATGCGGCGCATTTAACCCAGGTCTACAAATGTGCAACACAAACACTCTTCTCAATGAGCTAAATCCCCATAAATACATTTCTATAGAGATGATGCGCATTTAACCCAGGGCTACAAATGTGCAACACAAACAGTCTTATCACTGAGGTACATCCCCATAAACACATTTCTATAGAGATGCGGCGCATTTAACCCAGGTCTACAAATGTGCAAGACAAACTGTCTTATCACTGAGCTACATCCTCATAAACACGATTCTACAGAGATGCGGTGCATTTAACCCAGGTCTACAAATGTTCACCACAAACACTCTTAATACTGAGCTACATTCCCATAAATACATTTCTATAGAGATGCGGCGCATTTAAGCCAGGTCTACAAATGTGCAACACAAACACTCATCACTGAGCTACATTCTCAAAGTTCTGGTATGAATTTGCTGCTATTCATTGGTGAAATAAACCAATATTTGCTTTTTAAAATTTAATGAGCAACTATTTCTTACAAACAAAATTGATGAACATGTAAACTGTTTGAACAGAGCAGCACTTCAAATGGAAAAGAAAGCTTATCTGGAGTAATTTATATCATATTAGGTATTTATTGTGTTAGCGAGAAGACCTTGCTTGAGTAGTGAGTTAGTTTATTATTATTATTTTAAGCATGTGATACATACAATAAAAATAATTATAAATAATTGTTGGTAATGATGGAAAAACAAAATGTACTCTACAAAATAAAATGCATTTGATAAAAAAAACACAAGTGCTGCACAGCTTTGTTTCCAACAAAAGGAAGAATTGTTAGCACTGTTAATGTATGTTAACAGTAAACATTAATGATGAGAAAATATTCTAGCTATCCATTTCCTATATGCATGTAGTTCAGGGTCACTGTAATCACTGCCTCTTCTTGACCTTACCTCTCTGGTTTACTTACTTAGTTAACAAAACGTGACCAGTGATAACGGTAATATCACTCACTGCAAAATGCCACCAGAGAAAGTGATAACATCACTCACTGCAAAATACCACTAGTGATAATGGTTGTTACCACTCATTGCAAAACGCCACCAGTGATAATGGCCCTGAGTGGGAAGAGATTCACTGAATGTGTGGAAATTTCCCAGTCTATGAGGTGCAGTGACTTTGGAATTAAGTATACTAAATTAGAGTGACTAGAGTGAAACCTGTGCATAGTCAGCATGTCTTTGTTTGAGAGTATGTCTGTGTGTGTGTGTGTGTGTGTGTGTGTGTGTGTGTGTGTGTGTGTGTGTGTGTATATGTGTGCGTGTGTGCGTGTGTGTGTGTGTGTGTGTGTGTGTGTGTGTGTGTGTGTGTGTGTGTGTGTGTGTGGCCTTTTAAAACACAAGCTTGAATTCCTCATCATATTAATTACTTCATGTTCAAATTAAATTTGAAATCATGCTGATCAAAGCCTTTTTTTAAACAAGAAACATCTTTATTAAATTATCACTTATGACATAGGCAATCATACATTTATATAAATAAAAACAAACAAAATTGACATAATCCTAGTTGCAGGTATTTTACATCACAAACCGTATTGACATGATTTTAGTTGAAAACATTATACATCACTTATAATCTATGCAGTCATTGTAAGTCAAACATTACATAGCTGACTCAAATACTGCCTTCTTTTAAACCTCATTCTTACCCTCTATATATTGTTCCTTCAATTCCCATTTTTTTTTCCTATGTAATTTGTCCATACCCTTTTCTAAATATCCCATTTCTAGATGTTTTATCTCTGTTACTATGTTCACTACTTCTAGTACAGCTGGTTTAAACTTTGATTTCCACTTTCTAGTAATTGCTCGTTTGGCAGCCACCAGAATTAGACTCGGCAAGGCCTTACTCTGTCTATGCAATTCTGATTCTGCGTCATAGCTCAGAAAAATCATTTTCTTAGATACACCCATTTGCTCACCCAGTATCTATGATTGAGTAGTCTGCAGGGAATCTTTAAAGTCTATTCACTCATTATCCTATAAACCACAGATTATTCCAAGTCTGACTGAGGCATGCCTGACTAAAATCTTCATGAAAAGGGTCAACAAATCTGTGTAAAAGCAGAGTACCTTTTCTAACAGCGCTTTATCAGTTATTGTTGAAAGGGCTGCAATGCCTGATTTGGAAAGTGAAAGCGATGAATGCTTCTGTCACAACTGGTATCAGCAGCCTTGTTGACATGTCAGTAAGGGGATCCATTTCTGTTAACAGTTTTAGGCACCCGTATTATCAAAACCACAACACTAAAAGGATATGCATGCTGACAGAAGAAAATGCACTGTCAGCTGTCTGCTTGCAAAACCACTTATGTATTCTGAATGGAAAATTAATTATACTAATCCGTTTACTATACTGATGCTAACAATATTGTGTTGTTATATTTAATAGTTTGGAGTACACAATTTTGGATTTAGTGAGGTTCAGACGTACTCACATCCACCATGTGCTAATTCAGGAAAGGTATGTGCCAACAAAAGGAATACACAGCATATGTGGCAGTATACTTAACAGACAAGCACGCGGTGGTGTCATGTATCAGTACAGGACAGGGAGCACAGTATGCAGCACAGTGAATCAGCTAACATAACACATGCCAATGTATAACAATATGCAGTTTTAATAGCACTATATTCAATGGTTCCTGGTCTGTTCGCTGATGATCACACACAATTATACAGTTAGCTATTTTAAGCAGTAGTGCAGATACTATTTGGCATAATAATATCTGTAATATCAAATCTGATTAAAAATTCAGTAATTCTGACAAGTGGAAACCTAAACCATTCATCTACGTAAGTTGCTAAGTTGTTCAGTACTCTCAGTGATTTGTACATGTGCTAGCAGATATGTAACAAGATGAGACAGTGCTCAGTGCACTCATCAGTACAGATAGTAATTTATAGAATATTTACAAAATTATATGCTACATTATATTTAAGGATTTTAGGACTGAACAAAACTCCATTTCCCTGTTAACCTATATGCTAAGAGTTACAAACATAAAATTACCAGCATTTTGCTAAAGAGTCATTGGTCTGCAGTGACACTCGTATCAACTCCGTGTATTATACAAAAAACCTACTTTGTCCGATACAAATACCTCATAAAGGGACAACTATCAGACATAAAATAATGCACCTGGGCACTTGAAATACTTTTCAATAGGATGCTTCTCTTCTGTTGTTGAATGTTACAGATACATCAGATATTACAGCAGTACCTGAAACTTGTCTCAAAACTGCGGTGGTGGTGCTGCGGTAGCATTGTCGCCTCACAATAAGACGTTGTCCTGTTCGATTCTCCACTAGAGCGTCTTCTGTGTGGAGACATGCGTGAATGGGCGTACCTTCATTGAAGGTTGTGCGTCAGAGCTGGCAACTCGGCATGTAAAAATCTACTGCCAATCATTAGCGGACCGGAGTTCCGCTGTGGCAACCCCTAACCGGGAAAAGCCGAAAGATACAACAACAACCTGAAACTTGCCTCAAACCTCATATAACTGACAATGAAATTCAACCAACAGGAAACAATATTATTGTCATAGAGAGATTCCATAGGGGGCCTGGCGAGATAGGTATCATACATCATGGAGTAAAAAAAAAAAAAAACTTGCCCTGGAATAATTATCATGTATTGTGTGGAATGATTGCTAGTTTCATTAAAGACTGTATTCAAATCCTTCTCTATTATATACAATATTCACCCTCCCCCAGAAGTACCAAAAGCCATTGGAGAAATATAGTTTTTTGAATTACTTCTACTGGGTAATCTCAACATTCACAGCTCTCTAGAAGCTACTATCAGTTCTTACCCCTGAATAATGATGGAAGTCTTTGACCAGTGTGACACTACAAAGTGGGTACTTCTGTATAAATGTCTGATTACCATCCAGTCGTCTCATTGTCTCCTATCTAAAAATGTCTTGAGTAATGTATTCATAAGCAAATATCTACCTCTTTACATGATCATTTCTCTTTTCTCATAGTTACCATGGTTTCATCTCTCTCAGGTAATATACTGCATGCATCCACTTATTGTATATTTTTTATCTGTTTAAGGGTTTTCTTTCCGGGCATCCTCAAAAAATTAATTCTGGAAAAAAGGATTATTCCAGTTAGCAAAGGCAAAGAAAGGAAAATACGCAGATCTTTTGTTCAGTTCTCAGCTGGAGTACCTTCTGTGCAGAGTCTGCATGCCCTGCCTGTGTTCACATGGGTTTACTCTTCTGTGCAGAGTCTGCATGTCCTGCCTGTGTTCACATGGGTTTACCCTTCTGTGCAGAGTCTGCAAGTCCTGCCTGTGTTCACATGGCTTTACCCTTCTGTGCAGAGTCTGCATGTCCTGCCTGTGTTCACATGGCTTTGCCCGTCTGTGCAGAGTCTGCATGTCCTGCCTGTGTTCACATGGGTTTACCCTTCTGTGCAGAGTCTGCATGTCCTGCCTGTGTTCACATGGCTTTGCCCTTCTGTGCAGAGTCTGCATGTCCTGCCTGTGTTCACAGGGGTTTACCCTTCTGTGCAGAGTCTGCATGTCCTGCCTGTGTTCACATGGCTTTGCCCTTCTGTGCAGAGTCTGCATGTCCTGCCTGTGTTCACATGGCACTGCTCATCTGTGCAGAGTCTGCATGTCCTGCCTGTGTTCACATGGCTTTGCCCTTCTGTGCAGAGTCTGCATGCCCTGCCTGTGTTCACATGGCTTTGCCCTTCTGTGCAGAGTCTACATGTCCTGCCTGTGTTCACATGGCTTTGCCCTTCTGTGCAGAGTCTGCATGTCCTGCC